>NW_012110919.1:15731076-15749317 GCF_000951035.1 Colobus angolensis palliatus | reverse complement strand
TCTCAAAAAAAAAAAAAAAGTAAAAAGAAGAAATAAGGAAAGAATGGTGGAAGTGACACATGTGGTGACCTAGGTGACCTCTGTCCACTCATGTGCTGCTAGGGAAAGAGAAAGAGGTGAGCTGTTTGCTCACAGCTGTGCCTTACCCTAAAATCGGCAAGGGCCACATGTCTGATTAACAATTTCCACAGTGACTGAAGCCAGGGTTTACTGGATGGCACTTCTGACGTGCCAATGACCTTCTTTCTGCAAAGGCTCTCAGCCTCCCTGCCTTGCTAGAGAGAGGCTGACTCCTTCATCCAGCATCTGGTGGGTGGACCTGAAGGAGCTCACTGTTTGTAGACTATAACTCATGAGTTCATTTTCTCCAGGCTGACTATAAATACCAGGCCAGGCTCTGGGCTGAGTACCTGCATTACAGGATTTAATAATCACAAATGCCAAGAAGGGTGCTCGGAGTGTCAGCCTGGGCCCATTTTTCAGGTCAAATGAGCATCTGCGAGCTAAGCAAATTGCCCAAGGTTAGAAATCTAGTAAGCGACTGGGCCAGGATTTGAACATGACCACCAAATGCTAGGCCACATTTCCTAAGAGGGCGAAAAAATACTTTGGATCCTGAACCTTCAGGTTTGGTGCCTCCCCAAAATTACCTGGCAAAATTAAGGTGTTCGCTTTCAGGGACTGGGAAGTGCCCTCTCGTTACTTTCTGGATCCCAGGGCTTTACTATGTGTCCATCAAGGACACACTCTAAAACCTGTCCCTCCCAGGAACTCCCAGGCAGCAGGTTGTACAGTCAAAGGCAAAAGAGATCTGGGTTTGTGGCCCAGCTGTGGAAACAAGGAAGGGGAGTCCTTCCTTGAGCATCTTTCTACTCCATTCTCAGACCCCAGTCTCATCTCTTGTTCCAGAATGCTCTGAAAAGCTCCTCCACTTTTTTGTAAGGCAGAAAAACTTAGAGACCCTCTGATCCTCAAGATCCTCAAGGACTCCGAAGGCATAATGAAGTGTCCTGAACAGCAGGCACTCTTTGCTGTAAATGCTGAGCTAGCTGAGGTGGGGATGGAATTAAAGGGCTCCACCCAACCCCCTCACAACAAGGGCAGAGATCAAACCTGCCCTCCCACCCATGACCCTACAGAGATCAGAGCCTGGGGAACTTCCTCCTAGTTTACTCCCTAACGTCACCAGACTTACTTGCCAACCTACAGCAATGGTTCATTTCCACTACTCCGTTCTTATTTCTTTCACAGAATCAGATGCACTGAAAGCTAAAGCTCAGTGGACACGCCCCGCACCAAACCCAGGTCAAAAACTGACCACTCTGGCATCCAGCTATAACTCTCCATTGCAAGGGATTTGCAACCCCTCTTCTAAGATGGATTTTGTGGGGAAAAGTATATATGTAGCTTCAAGAGAGCCAATGTCATCATCATCAGAGCACTGTGTTCATAAATCCCTTGCTTATTCTTTCCTCTCTTAGCTCATGTCATTCTTTCTGCCCATTTCACAGAGAAATACCAAGATAAAAAACAAATAAGTCTTGTGTTAGGAAAACACCAAAGGGCGGAATAAGTCAGAAGTTCATTTGCTTTCTTCTTTGCTCATTCATTTCTAGTATCCTTGGTTCATTTTCCCCCCTAATTAGCTACATGGCTTAAAACAACTCATTTAAAATTCTCTGTGCCGCTCATCGCTAAGCTGGGACCAATAAATCTAAATTCTTACCTCCCAATGTAAAAAGCAAGAGGCCAACAAACCCTTCACAAGCACCAAGCCTGCCAGAGGAGAGGCAATATTATATGTTACGAAAATAAAATGAAAGCTCAGATATAAGCTGCCAGGTATTAATGCAAAGTAATAAAACAGGAAAAAGCCCAACAGCAACGTTTTATGGAGATGAAGCAAGAACTTCTCCCAGGAAGGGGGAGGCCGAGAACTGAGCTTCTAATCTCATAAATCAAGAGGGGAAAAACAAACCATTAATAAGGCCCAGCAAATGCATCTCAAAAGACAGCTACAGGGAAAAATAGAAGGAGCTTAAGGGTCACTTGGGGTGCCAGATTAAAAGTCCTCAATCAAACACTGCAAAGCTGTATGAATCTTATTTACCACCACAAAAAAATACTGATGGAGCACTTCCCCCACTGAGTCCTGGACTGGCTGTACCAGGTGCAGAGGGACTCGGAAAATGTCCCCAGAACCTGTGGGGGCAATCCCATGGCCACAGAGGGCAGGAGGACAGCAAGAGAACAGAGGGGCAGAATGAGGGAAGGTGGCACTGAGCACCGGAGGCAGCCCCAGGCCCAGAAAACCCACCCCTATTTCTAATTGTTTCCCTCCCTGATTTTTTTTCCTTCTTTTTTTGGTGTGAACTCTTCCAGCGTTGAGCTACGTGCTGTCCAGACTTAAGTGTCTATTTGATTTATATAATAATGACTTCTTTCTACTCATGACCCACCAGGAGGAATTTGTATCTATTTGTCAAGGCACATTTTCTCCAGGTCTCCCCTGTAATGTTTTCTTGCTGAGGCCAAGGTTATAGGATGCACAATCTGGCTCCAGAACTACATAAAGTTAATGGCCCAATCACCAATTGCTGCTTAGGCTTAGGGTGGGATGGAGAACAGCCCAGGTACCTGGACTTGGAGTCCCTAATTCATCCCTTTCCTCTCCATGAAGGCAGGGGACCAGGAGGTACAAGCAGTTCTAACTCAGCTTCTGGGGCCCCACTGGCTGGTCACAGGCCTCACCCAGAATCTGATGCAGTCCCAAAGATACTCCTACCCCTTGGCCTCAACAGAAAGCCCAGGTATGAAGCAGTAAATCAAATCTAACAGCCTATGAGAAAAGGATTTTAAAAACCTAACACCCTCTCCCATGAAAAGAAGTGTTTGCTGAGCGTTACTCTATTCTTTGAGATCCATGTGAACTGAAAAACAAGAATCATGGTCCCTGCTGCCAAGAAATCAAATTCTAGATAGGGAGATCTAAATTAAACCAGCCATGGGAGGAAAACAGAATGAGGACTGGCAATAGTGAGCCACTGAAAGTTCTGGAGAGGGAGAGTGGTAGCCATTCTGAAAGGGGGTTAAGAAGATCAAGAAGAGATCAAAGGAAATTCAAAATTGAATCACCTTTCTTCTTCTGGAAAAGCATATAAAATAAAAACAACTCCTCTCTCCCACTACCTAAAAAGTATCCTATTAAAGGCTCCTAAAAGAAACCCTCAATGCTATCAGCTACAAAAGACTATTAACATCAACGGCTAATTCAAGTGTTTCAGGTCTTTGAACTGAATCCTCCCCACATCCGCTTGAGCGGACTCTCTCGGAAATCATTAAGAGTTGCACAAATAACCAAGACCCCTTCCCAACAAGTCGGATAACCCAGATGTGAAACTCTCAGTGAAAAACGTCCTATAGGGACGTTTTCAATAAAAGCATCTTTGAAGGTCTGGCCCTCCTTTCAACTCCACAGTAGATTATCCCAGTCATGAGGCACTAACACCATCCCCAGCCTTCCTGTACACATCCCTTTGTTCTTCTGGCTTTTTACTGGTTTGAGGTTAAGCCCCACTGACAGTTTAAAATTCCCCTAAAATCTAGTCACTTCCAATCCTGTCTGTCTGTTCCCCAGTCATGATTGGCAATAAAGCCTTTAAAATAAAATGGACCCATATGCTTGGGGAAGTGGAGAAGCTTACATTTGCCCCACTCCCAGCCCAGGAGGGAGAAGAGTGCCAGAGATGGCAATTGTTATTAAGATAACAGGTGGAGTCTAACAGCCCTGGAGCTGTAGGACAGAACAAGAGAGGGGACAGGGCCTGGTGCGATGGCTCACACCTGCAAACCTAGCTCCCAGCACTTTGGGAGGCTGAGGCGAGTGGATCACTTGAGGTCAGGAGTTCCAGACCAGCCCGGCCAACATGGCAAAACCCCATCTCTACTAAAAATACAAAAAAATTAGCCGAGCATGGTGGTACACACCTATAATCCCAGCTACACGGGAGGCAGAGGCACGAGAATCACTTGAACTGGGAGGCAGAGGTTGCAGTGAGCCAAGATCTCACCATTGCACTCCAGCCTGGATGACAACAGAGTGAGACTCTGTCTCAAAAAAAAAAAAGAGGGAACAGGAAGATACTCAGCACATGCAGGGTGGAGCTGGACCCTGAGCAGATGCCCCATATGCACCTGTCTGCATGTAATCAGTTTGTGAAGAAACAGCAGGCTGACCACACAGTCCCCTCTCCCCAGTCCACGTCACCCACTATCACAGACCCGAGTTCTCAGCAAGGTGGGGAGGAAGAAGACAGATGTAGACATACAGTAGGAAGGTTAGCAGAGACCAAGAGACTTTGGTTCCTCATGGAAAACCCCAGAAAACAACTTAAGAAGAAACCACCAAGGAAACGGTACAGAGAAAACAGGATGTGAACATTTGCTTTTAATACATGAGGTACTTAAGCAACAGAGGAGTTTAATCATGTATTGATTTGCCTGGGCAGCCACGACAAAATATCGCAGAGTAGGTGGCTTTCACAACAGAATTTTACGTTCTCACAGTTCTGGAGGCTGGAAGTCTAGGATCAAGGTGCCAGCAGGGTTGGTTTCTCCTGGGGCCTCTCTCTTTGGCCTGCAGACAGCCACCTTCTTGCCGTATCCTCACATGAGGACTTTCCTCTGTGTGTGCACAACCCTGGTGCCTCTGTGCATCCAAATTTTCTTTTCTTACAAGACTACCAGGCAGGTTAGATTAGGGCCCATCCTAATGACCTCACAATCATTTATTTGTCTCTCTAAAGACCCCATATCCACATATAATGACATTATAAGGTACTGGGGGTTAGGTCTTCAACATATAAACTTTAGGGGAACAAAATTAAGCCTGTAGCAAACAAAAATATCAATATCTGTCCTTTAAGGTATAGCACCTGTTAAGTGAAAGTCCTATGACAGATACCAGAGGCTTGATATCCAGGAGAGGTCCCAGGAGGCAGGTATTCTCATCCACAAGTCACAGGTGAGAGCAGCAAGTACCACAATGTTGCAAGGGGGGCTAAATTATCCACAACCGTAACTGCAGAGGTAGACCTGAGCCTATGAGCGAGTCAAGCAGGCACCTCTTCCCCACCTTCAGTGGAAAAGTTTTTCTGGATGGCAAATTCTTGTGGACTTCTCAGTTCCATGATCCTCAAAACATACCATACATAAAACATCCTACAAACTCTCTAGGATTTTGTTGCAGGAAACAACATCTCATATTTTCTTTGTCTTGTTTAAAAAAAAAAAAAATTTTGAGGATTAGTCTATGACTTGAGCTCCTCACAGAGACTTCATTTCATGGCACCAAAATAAGAAAAATGTTCACAAAACATATCAAAGAGTGAAGAGAGGCCCTGCAGACTTAATTGCCCCTGTTAGAATGGCTCTGTGCCATTATTTACCAATAGGATTACCAGATGTGAGTGTGGAATTGGTCCCCCAACTTAAAATAACGTAGCAGATTTTTTTCTAACGTAATTTGAAGCATTTGTTAATACAATAATCCAACACAAACATTACAGCTGATATGGGGAATTGTGGCCAGCAGACACTTCAACAGTGCCTAAAGCCCTCTGGACCATTATTAGGTCTAGTCAAAAAACAAAATTAAATATGATAAAAATTAACAAAAAGTAAACCAGCTACATCACACTGATTTTTTATTTGACAGGCATTATAGCACATGTATGGCTTTCCAGAAAATTTGGTGGCTCTAAAAGTGAACCTTCTAATGTAACAATAACTCATCAACACACCTCCCTCCCCCACTACACACACACAGAGAGAGAGAGAGAGAGAGAGAGATTTGGAATAGAAACCAAACTCAAAGTGGAATAGTGTCAAGAAAAAAATGTTGTGTCTCTCTCTTCACATTTTCTATTATTTATTTAACAAGGGAATTCAAACCAAAAAAGTACAGAGTATTTTACAAGCCCATGGCTTAGGAGACTAGGCCACTATTTCTAAAGCCCTCGCTTAAGTCTGCTATCCGAGGCATCAGGAATGACTGAGACATGGGCCTTCTTCCAAGTTTTCACTCCTAGGCACTTCAAGGAACTCCACTCAGGAGTCAGGATGTCATTACCTTCTATGACTTTCTTGATATGGGTCAGCTGAAGATGTGAATTTTAAAGAGCATAGTCAATTAGGAAAAGAGAGGCAGAGAACTCCCTAGCAGCCAGATGGTTGGGTTCCAATCCAGGCACAGGCTTCAATTCCTTGTTTGACCTTGGGTGAGTTCCTTACATTCTCCAAGCCTCAATTTCCTCGTCTATAAAATGTGGAAAAAATGGAACCTCTTCCTCATAGAGATGTAATGAAAATTAAGTCATGCAAGATGCTTAGAATACTTCATGAGCACTCAATAAATAGTAGTTATCAATTTTTATTAGTACTAACTTATATATTGATTACATCAAGTATAAATAATAAAACTACACTGATTAACCATAATATTACTTTACACCTGTTAGGACTGTGACTATCGAAAATAAAAATCAGAAAATAACAAGTGTTGGCAAGGATGTGGGAAACTGGAATGCTTGTGTACTGTTGATAGGAATATAAAATGGCACGACCACTATGGAAAACAGTGTGGCGGGCCCTCAAAAAATTTAAAATAGAATGACCACAAAACCTGGCAATCCCACTTCTTTCCATTCTTTCAAAAGAATTGAAAGCAGGATTCCAAAGAGATATTTACACACCTATGTTCATAGCAGCAGTATCCACAATAGCCAAGACACAGGAACAACCCAGATGCCCATCAACTGATGAACAGATAAAAAAAATGTGGTGTACACATACAATGAATTATTCAGCCTTAAAAAGGAAGGAATCCTGTCACATGCTACAACATGGATGCACCCTGAGGACATTAAGCTAAGCAAAATAAGCCAGTCCCAAAAAGAGAAATACTGTATGATCCCACGTATCTGAAGCATCTCAAGTTATCTAACTCATAGAAACGGAAAGCAGAATGGTGGTTACTGGAAGCTCAGGGGGTCCAGGAAAATGGGGAGTTGTTGTTTGTTTAATGGGTACAGCATTTCAGTTTTGCAAAGACAAAAAAGTTCTGGAGATCTGTTGCACAACAATATGAATACACTTAACACTGCTGACCTGTACTCTTAAAAAGGATCAGAATGGTAAAGTTTACATTGTGCTTTTTTAACCACAATTTTACATTTTTAAAATTATTTTTAAAAATCTGTCCACAAAACAAAACACCCTGAATTGTTTAAGTGTTTTACAAAATGAACTCTAGATGCCTCCAAGTCAATCAGTGAGCCCCCACCCCACCCCACAGTTATTATTCTGAATTCGTGGTGACTTACAGAGCTAATACGCCTACGACATTGTTCTGAGAAGCGCTGGAACCCATCCTCGGCAGTCAGCTGCTAGCAAGAGGATCAAGATCGGAGAAGTTTTGTGAAGTTAACTTTAAAAGGAATATTCTGACTTAGAACGGATTCTATTTTAATGCTTTGAGACAAAAATCCTTCCCCTGGGAAACTGCCTCCAACTCACTTGTCACATCCTCAGAAGTGGAGACCCTGTTTTTCATTTCTGAGATGTTATCACTGAGACATTCAAATAAGAGCAGTGTTGAAGAACAGTGACATGTGATGTGGTGTCTTTAAGGCAGTGATGAGCTATAGACACTAAGAGGCCAAGGCCAGAGGGGTCAGCTCACAAGTTCCTGCCTTTGCTTCGTGGTGCAGGCTTTGTCTCTCTCTGTCTCTCATCTGCATGGCATCTCTTCAGAGGGGATCTCCTTGGAGATTTGGGGAAATCAGCTCGATTTTGTCACCCAGCCAGTAGTCCCAAGTCCTCGTGACTGTGGATGGGCCAGGAATGTGGCTTCACATACAGACATCTTGTTAGGCCAGGCACGGTGGCTCACAGTGTAATCCCAACACTTTGGGAGGCTAACGCAAAAGGCTTGCTTAAGCCCAGTTCAAGACCAGCCTGGACAATATAGTGAGATCTTCAAAGATTACCTGGGCATGATGGTGTGTGTGTTTAGTCCCAGCTACTTGGGAGGCTGGGGTGGGAAGGTCACTTGAGCCCAGGAGATGGAGGCTGCAGTGAGCCAAGATGGCACCAATGCACTTCAGCCTGGGTGACAGAGCGAGACCCAGTCAAAAAACAAAACCAAACACCTCGTTGCTGCACGTGTGATACCACATGGAGCGTCACGCCCACTGATAAAATGCGTCCGAAGGGGTGGCCCTCCACCAACTGTAAATGTGTCTTTCTACATCCAAGTCTCTCTTGTCTTTCCGTGCCTACCAGGGTGAGTCACTTTGAGCATTCGCCTGAGCCAGAGTTGAGGGAAAGGTAGAGACGGCGAGGAAGGAAGCTTCGATGGAACGCCTTCAGGCCTTCAAACTCTCCCTCCATTCCCCACTTCTGAGGCATCTGACACACATTCGCATACACTATTTCCACCCCCCTCACCAGGACGTGTCCAAAGCCACTGGGTTAGAAGCCAGAAAGGGTACTTTATTCACCAACGAACCCCCAGCACCTGGCACCTCATAGGTGCTCTGTTAAGGGAATGACAGGTGTGCTTCAAGAACACCTATGTCTATTAAAGAGCCAATTAAGTAGCCCAAGGCCTACCTGGTCCCAGGGCAGAAACATTCTCTTCCACATCCATCATCTGATGAGAAAGCAATAAACATCTTGCCACATTACTGGATACCAGCTCCAAGGTAAACACTGGGATCAGCGGCTCCTGCCTGAATGTGAATGGCTGAGGCCATCTAAATTGCTTACAAACCACTGAACCATCGTACACCATTTCCATTAGTTTTATTTCACTTTCCGATCTTTTTTTGGTCAAACACATCTGACCTAACCGAGAGCAGGAAACACTGTTATAGGTAAGTGTAAGTGTAAATTTCATTTCCACCTCATTTTCCTCAGTTACATCCTGGATTTTTTTTTTTTTTTTTTTTTTTTCAGACTGAGTCTCGCTCTGTCGCCCAGGCTGGAGTGCAGTGGCCGGATCTCAGCTCACTGCAACCTCCACCTCCCGGGTTCCGGGTTCAAGCGATTCTCCTGCCTCAGCCTCCTGGGATTACAGGTGCATGCCACCATGCCTGGCTAATTTTTGTATTTTTTAGTACAGACGGGGTTTCACCATGTTGGTCAGGCTGGTCTCAAATTGCTGACATCATGATCTGCCCGCCTCGGCCTCCCAAAGTGCTAGGATTACAGGCATGAGCCACCGCGCCCAGACACATCCTGGAGTCTTATTACTAAAACCTTAATCAGCTCAACTGATGTCATGTCCCATGGTAGTATCTTCAAACTGTATCTTGTTCCAGACACACAGATCAATAGCCAAAAGTGTAATCTTAAAAAGGGATCCCTGTCTTTACTTGCAACTTCCAAAGGGCATTAAAAGGAATTTATTCACTCACTTAGTCAACAACAATATTTACCAAGCTTTTACTTTGGAGCAGGCAGGCACTGGGATATGTGCCAGAGATACATAGAGAGGGGCAGAAAGACAAGAGTTCTGGCCTCAGGAACTTCTATTCTGGTTGGGGGAAATGGATGATAACAAGGAAAAAGAAGAAAGAAGCTAATTTTCAGAGAGTGATACATGTCTTAAAAATAAATAAAACAGAGTGACATGAAAAGAGGGGATTCTTCAGACTGGTTGGTAAGAAGAGGTGTCTCCAAGTAGGTAATATATGAGCTGAGACTGACTGACGGAAATCACACAGCCTTTGGGAAGAACAGCAGGTGCAAATGTCCTGAGGCAGTTTTAGAGACAGGAGGAGGATCCACATGGCTGGAGCACAGCAAGTGAGGCTGCAGGTGGTAGGGGGCAGGTCACAATGTTGAGCGAGGATTCAGTCTTGAAGAGTCTTGTGGGCCCCAGTGAGTGGTGGGAATTTCAACCCAAGTACAATGGGAAGTGCTGGAGTAAGCAACTGGCCAAGTATGGTGGCTCATGCCTGTAATTCCAACACTATGGGAGGATGAGAGAGGAGGATCACTTGAGGCCAGGAGTTTGAGACCAGCCTGGAAACATAGCAAGACACTGTCTCTACTGAAAAAAATTTTCTTTTTTCAATTAGCCAGGTGTGGTGGCACAAACCTGCAGTCCTAGCTACTAGGGAAGCAGAGGCAGGAGGATCACTTGAGCCTGGGAGTTTAAGGCTGCTGGGCGCCAAGATCATACCACTGTACTCCAGCCTGGGCAACAGAGCCAGATCCCAGTAATACTAAAAAAAAAAAAAAAGAAAAAAGAGAAGGAGAAGGAGAAGAAGAAGGGGAAGGGGAAGGGGAAGGGGAGGAAGAGGAAGAGGAAGAAGAAGGAAGAAGAAGAAGAAGGAGGAGGAGGTAAGGTAAAGTGATTCTTGCTTCTGAAAATCTCATGCAGACTGCTACATAAAGAACAGATCATGGGGGGCATGGGGAGATAACTTTTATTATATAGATTTTACTTATACACTCTTGCTAAATTCTCTTGTCCATCCCACCCCCAGTCACTCTCAGAAAACTCCAGATCAAATGAGATGACTATGGTGAATTGGGCTGGCAATTAGAGGATACTCTCCAATGGTGATGAAGGGAGATGTCCAGGGGAAATCCAGCAGGGTGTTGATTTAGTATGTACACAGTGAGAGGATTCTTGTAGAGAAACTAGAATCTTGCCTGAATGTGACAGACCCTCAGAGATAATTGTTAACAGATGAGTGGATGATTAAATACTTTCTCCAGTAGGCTAGATGTTAAGACGGAGATCAAAAAAAAAGCCAGAGACCTCCCCTGCCACCCAGCACAGCACCTGTTCCACAGCAGGGGCTCTGAAGTTGGAGAGAGATAAGTGAAATGTGAGCAAAATGACAGGCTATACCAAAGATCGCCCTGTGTTTTTCTCTTTGAAGGACGGTCAATATTTTGTTATTTCTCAAATCTTAGAGTTCTGAAAATGGTTCAAGAATAAACACTCCTGAGATTCAAATGTTGTCTCTTTAGATCCGCCGCACATACTGAAACGTGCCATGCTGACTTTTTTTAAATGTCAGTTCTGGTGAAGAATCCATCCTCTCTTTTCAAAGGGTGAGAAAAGCCCACTTTCCACTTCTCAAATTCCCCTGACCAATGTTCAGCAAAAGCAGGTTCAAGACTTAACACAGAATAAAAATGCAGCATCAACTCCAATCTCTCTCTTGCTTTTGTTGAACTTTTCAGGAAAGGAAATCATTGTGCTTGTACCTTGATCTGGGAATGGTGTAAGTGCAGGGCAAAATGCTGATATAGTGAAGTTTTCTGATAAACTCATACTGCCTACAACTTCCCTTAAAACACTTCGGCACCAACTGCGTGACCCAGTAGGTGTCCATTTTAATATTGGTGCAGTTGGGTAATATCTGAGGTCCTTAAACAGGAAACACACATGCCAGGGGTGATTCATATTTGAAAGATCGTAATCAGAGCCCACTCCCATTGGCAGCCTAATAGCACATCTGCCATCTTTATCTCCTATACACACCAGAGGGTGGGAAAGTTAGTATAATGAATGAGGACTGTTCAAGATGTGTGATTTGGTTAATCTTGCCCTGCTTTTCCGCAACCAGCTAGGCCAGCACACACATCTTGCAGAGTATACTGGCCCAGAGAGCCACCTGGTCTGTGCACAGACATTTTCAAAGGATTCTGTTGCCTAATCCAACTAGAAAGCAGAATGCTGCCCCAGAACTTTCTCATCTGTCATGGGAGAAATTCCCATGCAAAGAGAGCCTCAGAGGACAAACAATCTGAACTTCATCAGGCTCCAAGTAGAAGCTGCATGAATGTTTGCGTGCCTGCTTGTTGGAAAATGTATCAGGTAGAATCTGGTCTGAGGCTTGCTTTCATCCTACAAGACCCATGACGTTGAGAGTATATGGAGAGATCAATGGCCCTCAGCTCCCTCAAAATGCTGGAGGCCACAAGCCTCTGCCAAAATCAGCCAATGATGTTGTTATAGATTGAATTTTGTCCTCCCCTCCCCCAAATTCATGTTTAAGGATAGGGTATTCCGGCCGGGGGCAGTGGCTCATGCCTATAATCCCAGCACTTTGGGAGGCCGAGGTGGGTGGATCACGAGGTCAAGAGATTGAGACTATCCTGGCCAAGATAGTGAAACCCTGTCTCTACTAAAAATACAAAAATTAGCTGGGTGTGGTGGTGCGCACCTGTAGTCCCAGCTACTCAGGAGGCTGAGGCAGAAGAATTGCTTGAACCCAGGAGGTTGTGGTGAGCCAAGATTGAGCCACTGCACTGCAGCCTGGGGACAGAGCGAGACTCCGTCTCAAAAAAAAATAAAGATAAGAGTATTCCTACCCCCAAGGACCTTAAAATGTTACTATATTTGGAAACAGGGGCTTTAAAGAAGTAATTAAGTGAAAACGGTGGATGGACCCTAATCCAATCTGACTGGAGCCTTTGTAAGAAGAAATTAGGGCCGGGCGCAGTGGCTCACGCCTGTAATCCCAGCACTTTGGGAGGCCGAGGCGGGCGGATCACCTGAGGTCAGGAGTCCCAGACAACTACGGCCAACATGGTGAAACCCCGTCTCTACTAAAAATACAAAAATTAGCCAGGTGTGGTGGTGTGCGTCTGTAATCCCAGCTACTCGGCAGGCTGAGGCCGGAGAATCGCTTGAACCTGGGAGTCGGAGGTTGCAGTGAGCCGAGATCAAGCCATTGCACTCCAGCCTGGGCGACAAGAGGAAAACTCCGTCTCAAGGAAAAATAAAAAGAGGAAGAAGAAGAAATTAGAACACAGAAAGAGACACCAGGGAGGCGCACAGAGGAAAAAGACCATGTGAGGATGTGAGGACACAGTGAGAAGAAGGCCGTCAAGCCAAGAAGAGAGGCCTCAGGAGGAACCAACCTATCAACATCTTGATCTTGGACTTCTAGCCTCCAGAACTGTGAGCCACCAGTTTGCAGCCCCAGCAAAGTAACACGACGGTGAACAACCAGACAGGCTTGATATGTACACACACACACACACACATATATGCGTACACACACATACATGCACGCACACACATACACGCACACATACATGCATATACACACATACACACACATACACATACACGCACACATACATATACATACGCATACACACACATACACATACACGCACACATACACACATGGCATACACACACACGCATACACATACACGCACACATACACACATACGCGTACACACACATACGCATACACACACATACACAAATACACGCATCCACACGCATACACACATGCATACACATACACACATACACACATACATGCATACGCATACACACATAAACGCATATGCATACACGCACATACACATGCATACACACAGACACACACGCATACACATACACGCACACATACACACATACATATGCATACACATACACGCACACATACACACATAGGCATACACACACGCGCATACACATGCACGCACACCTACACATACACACACACATACACGCGCATACACATACACGCATACACACATTACACACATACATACACGCATACACACATACACACATATATACACGGGTATAGACACACACACATGTGCACACACGTGTGTGTATACACACACACACACAGAGACCTCTCTACTTTCGGGCTCCCCAAGGGGCTTTGCAGTGGGGCACATCCTCACCCTCCACAGCACCTCCACCTGCACCTGCCATCTTGGGCAGCAACGTCTTTCTCCTTCCTTTGAACATGGTTCCCATGTGCAAAGCCAATTCTCAGAAGCCCTGGGCCCCTGACAAGCTAGCTTAATTTAAAAAAAAAAAAAAATTGGTACATACTGTTTTGTATGCATTTTAACAGGATTCTTAAAGGAGCCAGCAATCTAAGTTCAGCTGGTGAATTTGGATAAATATCTTTACCTCTCCAAGCCCAACTTCCTCATCAGTAAAATAAGGACAATGAAAACATCTCTAAAGTTGTATTAAACAAGACAACGCCAGGAGCAGTGGCTCATGCCTGTAATACTGACACTTCGGGAGGTTGAGGCGGGAGCATTGCTTGAGCTCAGGAATTCAAGACCGGCCTGGGCAACATAATGAGACCTTGTCTCTACAAAAAGTTTAAAAATTAACCAGGTGTGGTGTCATGTGCCTGTAGTCACAGCTACTTGGGAGACTGAGGTGGGAGGATCGCTTAAGCCCAAGAAGTTAAGGCAAAAAAAAAAAAAAAAAAAAGAAGTTAAGGCTGCAGTGAGCTATGATCATGCCACTGCACTCCAGCCTGGACAACAGTGAGATCCTGTCTCAAGAAAAACAAAACAAAACAAGAAAAGCCAAGATATTGTTTCTAAAGCACCTGGCATAGCATGTGTCAGGCACTCAAGAAGAGACAGTCATTATTATGAGTCCAATAATGTTGATAACAACGGGGTTATGACAAGCAAGAATTCTTGACAGTCATGGGATGGAAGGCAGGCTATTTTTAGGCAGACAGAAACTATAATCTGGCAAGCCTGTGTTCTTCATTTATAAAGTCTACCGTATCGACCAAAGGATTCACCGAAAACCAAGACAGGACTTTAAAATATCTCATACCAGAAATGTGCTTTGCTTTGGTATATTCCTAACTCTATCTGGGTACGCCTCTTTATAAAAGCCTCGCGCTGTTGGATTGCTGAATTGGACTATTACATATTCGTGTAACAAAGGGTAGAAGGCTAGTATGCCCCCCCCATTCCTTTTAAACATGCTCCTCCCTCAGAAATCATGTTCAGCTGCAGCAGGAGTAGGGCAGGAGCCCCGAACTTGGGTCTTCCTACTCCCAGGGAAGTTCTCTTCCCCTCCAGTTGGCTCAGGGGCTCTTTCCAGCTCTGAAATTCCATGATTCCATGATTCGGTTTGTCCCAGGGAGAGGCCCTGGCAATGAGACTTTCGTGTGTGGTCATTAAATACTCACCATGGTGAAGCCTGACTGGTAAGTTCCAGAAACACACCCTCTAGACAATCTCACCATCCAGATGCACCAGAAAACGCAGCCCACGTCTGTCAAACTCTCTCACCATCCAGACGCACCAGAAAACGCAGCCCACGTCTGTCAAACTCTCTCATGCATGCATGGGCTGTGAAGCTCAGGATTAAGCTGGTGAACCCCACAGTCCAGCCACACTGTGTCACCAACAGGCAAGAAGCCAGACCCCCAAACAGCTGAAGTCATCATTTCTGAAAGCTGGGAGCACCCCGCTGCATTCCCCGATTCCTGTCCAAACAGCCATTCGACAGAGTGGCCCTCTCATCTAATATTCATTTCTGTGTCATTAAAAAAAAAAATCCCACTGACTTTAATACACTTTTTCCCCGTGGATGTGAAGTGAAGCAGGAAGACTGCCCGCGACTGGTATACATCTGCTGGAGAGCACAGACTAATGATCATATTTTCCCTAAAGAGAAAAATTTAAAGGTCAAGCAAGAATGACTAGCAGCATGCACTGGAAGTAACCCAGCAAAGTGAAATTCACAGCGCAAGAAGCCCCAAAACAGGGAAGGCTGGGAGGAGAGGGAAGACAAAGATGGGCACAGACACACATGTGCACACAGGCACACACATGTCCACACACACACACACACACACACACAGAATGGTGCGATGACTTATGCTCCAGCTTTTAACCAAGCAGGCAGTGCAAAGGCCCAATTCACCTTAGATCACCCTGCTGCCTAACAATGGTGCATCCATAATTACAACCCAAGGCGTCCCGAAGGGAGGAGGGAGGTGGGTCAGCAGGAAGTCTGTGGTCGGAGGCCTGTTCAGTTTACACCGTTTCCAGTTGCAGCTCAAGCACTCACGATAAGCCCCGCTGATCACAGATGCGTTGCGGTTACGAATGTTAAAGTTGCTTTGGGCTTGAATTCAAGGCTCCCCACAGACCCACTCCTAAGCCTGGCAATGTCAGGGAACATAGACAGGTGCCCGAGTCAGTCTACCTTCTGCAGAGAAAGTTTAAACCGATCGTTTCTGCCATTGTCACAACTGCACAGACACTGAACAACCCTGAAGTTGAGGCTGGGTGTCAGATGGCCAGTTCACCCTCTGCGGTGAGCAGAAGGCCAGGAACAGCAAGGTTCCCAAAGGCCGTGGATCCTTCTGAGGACCTGCAGCCCCTCCGAGCCCCGCTCCCTGCAGCTGCAGCCCTCCTGACCTGGGGACGCATGCCACTCTTCTTGCCCACTGGGCACTTTCTAAGATGAAATACAAAGTCTCCGGAGGTGCCCCTGTATATTCTGCACTGAAATCATTTGCTGTCGTGCCTTCATGTTCCAGATTTTTTAGAAGAGTCAACCTTCCAGAGATGTGTTTCTCCAAGCAAGGTCGGGGAACTCCCTGCAGCAGAATCGCCTAGGATGTGTCTGTTAAACAGATTCTGAGGTCCCATGGCTGCATTTTGAGTGAGATTCAGGTGATTTCTAAGCACATGAATCTCTGAGGCCCGCTGTCCTGGAGCAACAATTCCAAAAAATATTCCCAAGGGTGCTCCAAATTTCTGGGGTAAGTTTTAAAGACACACATTTCTGGACCCCACAGCCTACTACAGTCTGCCCCCACCTCCCTAATTCTGAAACAGACAGTCCAGAGAATTTAACTCCCCAGACGGCACCTGTGTGTGTAAGCCTCTGACACTCAGGCCACATTTCCCAAGGCAAGCAGTCCTCACTCCCTTCCCATCCTTTTCCAATAACCCCCATATCCTTCATGTCTTAGCTTCAACGTGGCTTGCTCAGGAGAGAGCCTTCCGTGACCACTACCCCCGACCCACCTACCAACACTCATCTTTGCTATGTTCTCTCTTGACACTCTGTCCATTTTTGTATAACTTACCACCATTGTTACTAAATAGGTACCTGTTTAATTGTTTAATATCTGATCCTCCACTAGGGTGATAACAATCAAACATACGTATCACTGACCACTTACAATGTCCCTGGGCTATGCCAAACACTTACCCTGCATGAGCTCATTAAATGCAGACGTCACCATAACCCCGCAAAGTAGACACTCCTATATACCCATTTTATAGTGAGAACATTGTAAGTTTGCCAGGTCTGCCTTGCCACCTCCATATCTCAGGTCTGAATAGTATCTGCACAGGGTAGGTACTCAGTAACTATTTAATCAATAAATGAAGTGGGACCTCTCTAGTCCCCAAAAAAGATTCTGTGGTTGTGCAAGTTTAAGAAATTCTGGGTTAACTGGGACTTCCCAGAGCACTGAATATGTCAATGTGATCGTGAATCGTCACGACGGGGCTGACCCATTTGTCATCTCAAGCCAAGGACTCCTGTTCCCAGGAACCTGCACACAGCTCTCCAAGCCCAGGATCTCCCTCCTTGGCAATGACCCACTGAAAGATGATTTGTCTCTGCTGCCCCCTCCAGCCACTAACCAGGAGAGGAACCATTAGGAAATGAGTCACTCTGACCATGATGCCATCTATTCTCATCCCATCTTACAGCAGTTCCCAACAATGGCAAAAAGAAGATCTAGATGCAGGTGACTTTGTAGCAGTAGAAACAGCAGACCTTGGCAGACAGTAGTAGAAACAAACAGAGACTGTAGAGTCAAGCAGGCCCAGGTTGAGATCCTCCCTGACCCCAGCAGTGGGCCCTCCACTTGCAGAAGAAGCTACAGAGCCTACATCCCCACCTTTGCCTCCAGCCTCCTCGACCAGGCCAGCTTCATCAGCAGGTAAGAAGAGCCACAGTCCTCCCGGACCCCAGGCCTCACCCCGGTCATTCACCTACTCATCTGTTCCTTTCAGTCACCCAGTGAACAAACTCACTAAGGGGGCATGCCAAGGAATAAATACATGTGGAGCTTGTGGAGCAGAATACTGAAGAAGAGACATAAAACAAACTCAGGTACCCCTTACTCTCCAAAAGCAGGAACCAAAGAGATGCAGGTAACATTGGGGAGTTTGTATCTGAACTCTCTTCTCTTATTATCCAAAATCAGCAGGCTGAATGAATCACATCCTGAGGGATTGCTGCATGGACAAATGAAGTGCAATGAAAAAAAAGTCAAAGTGCATGGGGAGGCCGGGCACGGTGGCTCACGCCTGTAATCCCAGCACTTTGGGAGGCCGAGGTGGGCCGATCACCTGAGGTCAGGAGTTCGAGACCAGCTTGGCC
>NW_012110919.1:15728025-15729164 GCF_000951035.1 Colobus angolensis palliatus | reverse complement strand
GTGTGAGGGGTGTGGAGAATGGATGGGGTGTGAAGCGTGTGGAGAACGGATGGGGTGTGAGGGGTGTGGAGAATGGATGGAGTGAGAAGGGTGTGGAGAATGGATGGGGTGAGAAGCATGTGGAGAATGGATGGGGTGTGAAGGGTGAGCATGTGAGGATACAGGAGTCCAGTTGTGCAAAAAGCCCAGGGAAATGTGACAGTGGCTTGGAGCGGTTTGGTGGCGGCAGGAACGGAGAGTTGTGGATGAATCTGAGAGAATTTGGAGATATTGCACCAGGAGGCATGTGGGTATCAATGAACTACATGAAAGGATGTCCAAGTTCTTCTTAAGTTGAGCCGAGGTTAGAAACCATGAATCTATCATGACCCGAATCAGCATTGTTTCAGACAGGATGACTTTCTCCCATGCTGACTCTGGGCCAAGTCCATGAGAACCGCCTTCTGTTCCAAAAAGTACGCAGAGACTTCAGACATGAAGCCACTAAAAGAGAGAAAAAGTGAGGACATTTTTAAGACATTAGAGTCTATTGGGGGGATGCACAGACTCTGGAGTGAGTTGGGCCCGAGTTGAAATCGTCAACCTTGGGTAAGTGGAATGAGTTCTCTGAGCTGCTGTCTTTGCCCATAATGTGAAGGTAACATGTACCTTATAAGGCCATTGTGAGAATTTGAGGCAAATGCGTGTGAAGCTCCGGGCACACACTAGGTCCTCCATAATTGTCAGCTCTTATTACAATAACTCCTACCTTGCTCAAAGGACCAAAATCTTATCTCATTGATCTAAGCAAGCAGAACCACATTGGAGTTCTGTAAGCCTTTCCTCTGTGGGAAAAGCCAAAATGACACTGAGGGTGGGGGAAAGGGAAGGGAGGCAGTGACCACTTGGTCTAGGAAAATGGTGAGCCCACTTGTCTAAGAAATAAAGCCATGTGGACGTAAAGGATGTGCCTGAACTTAAAATAATTAAACACCAGCTGCCCATTTGACACGGCCTCCTTTCATTTTGGGGGGGGGGCTCCCCGTTTGATGTGGCTCTGGGACCCAGCCGGCCCCAGGTGGCAGAGCAGCCTCCACTGGCTCGTAAATACCCAGGGCTACCCCAGATGACACACCGTCTTCAGCAAAGAGAAGGGATGC
>NW_012110919.1:15726434-15727565 GCF_000951035.1 Colobus angolensis palliatus | reverse complement strand
AAGGAAGGAAGGAAGGAAGGAAGGAAGGAAGGAAGGAAGGAAGGAAGGAAGGAAGGAAGGAAGGAAGGAAACAATCCTATTTACAATAACATCAAAAAGATACCCTTTTTTCAAGTCATAGACGAGTAAATATTCTGTTCACTTGGATGAGACATTTAGGTATCAGAAACCCCAAAGCCCTTTCCAAAAATGCCTTCCCTTTCTTGGCCAATCTTTGCCATTTCTGATATCGTTGCCCCCATCATCACGTGAGAGAATCCATGACCGCTCCCTATCGAAGGAAGCCACGAGCTGGAACAGTGGGCTCAGGTGACTGCAGCCAGGTTTGGTTTTTGAAACCATTTCTTTCAGTAACTTAAAAAACCTGGGTCATATTCTAAAAATTGTAAAGTCTGACAGTAGATTATTTTTTTAAGTGATAACTTATTCTAGCACACCCAGCTGGGAAGGTCAATACAAGGAAGCAACATTAAACAGGACCTGAAGGAAAAGCACTCCAAGCACAGGGAATGGCACGTGCAAAATTTGTGACACGGCAAGAGCATGTAAGCCACTGAAAGAAGGCAGAGTGGTGTGAGTCCAGCTGGGCAGGGAAACAAGGAAGTGGGACCAGGCAGGCCTCGGTGAGGTGGGACCTTGAGATCAGGCTAAGGATTTGGGTTTCTCTTCCGGGTAAAATGAGAAGTCATGAAAGGCTGTACCTTTGCAATGTTACCACAGAGCAGAAAGGCAGCTCTCTTCCCATTTCATAGCTGGAAAGTAAGGCACAGAGAGGTTAAGTGACCTCTGCTGAGTCACATCCCGGCACAGGGGCGAAGCTAAGAAGCCACATCCCCTGACTCCAACTGGAAAGAATCCCTGCTGGGTCAAGGCAAGAAATGTGTTCCTTCAGACTGCAGTAATTTCCCAGGGCTGCTATAACAAAGTGCCACAAACTTGGTGGCTTAATACAATAGAAATGTATTCCTTCATGGTTCTGGAGACCACAAGTCCAAAATCAAGATGATGGCAGACCCATGCCCTCTCTGAGGCCTCTAGAGAAGGATCCTTTCTTGTTTCTTCCAGCTTCTGGTGGCTCCTGACATTCCTTGGCTCGTGGCAGCATCACTCCAGACTCTGCCTCCATTATCA
>NW_012110919.1:15721777-15725164 GCF_000951035.1 Colobus angolensis palliatus | reverse complement strand
GGAGACAGACACAGCATGAACAATCACATCCTAGGGTGCTTGGACTCTGCCACACTGAGTTTGGCTCAGTTCCCTGAGCCAAGAAAAAAAAGGACGGGCACTTTTTTTTGCTTAAACCAATTTGAATTAGGTTGGGAAAGGAAGGAGTTGCATCCAATTCCTACCAATACTTTAAGAGTCCCTCAGAAATATATCTGAGGCAAGTTTGGAAATGCCAAGTAAAGACAGGTGACTCTTTTGAAAATGGCTTTTCCTTGGGCATGCCTTGGAAATGCACTGTTTAAAGGCTCCTACCATGTTGTCATTTCCAGTTTTAAAAACCTCCTTTTCAATAACTCCCTAGAATGAAAGCACCAGTTCACCGCCTCTCCCACTATGCGTTAAGAACCAAACCATGTCATCACATCCCCCAAATGACCAGAGACTAGATGGTTCCAATCACCTCCTGAAAGTCTTGAAATTGCCTGCTGCTGCTGCCGATGGCCACAGGGAACACCACCCTTATTTCCCAAAAGGCCACATCCCACCGGTTTTCCTCAAGCTAGTGACTGTGTCCCAACATTTCTGATCATTGCTTTCCTTCCCAGGCAAGCACCTCCATGCTCTGGGGCCCCCGTGAATACTTAGCTGTTAACAGGAACAGCCTGAACTAGACTTACAGATAACCGAAGCTAATTGACCACATCCTACTTAACAGGAAACCTAATAGACAGCTATTTTAGACTTATTCTCACTTCCCCTCATCCGCTTCCACCTCAGCACTCTGTTGCTGGGAAGTCAGGGTGTACATAAAAGAGACTATGGGGAAGGGGTCAGTGGAGACTCCAGAGTGCAGATATAAAAAGGCTTAGGGACGTGGACCTGGTGGAAGAGAGGTGCTGGCACTGCATTCACATGGCAAACATCGCATTTTTACTTACAGTGTATTTTGGGGTCATCTGGTATGGGCTAGTGGAAATCATTTTTTAATGTTTAAGAAACGAAAATAATAAAATTAAAATATACCCAGGCCTTCCTTCTGGAGAGATAAGTAACAGAAATATTACACAGGAAGCTCCATCTGCTGTGTGTGTGTGTGTGTGTGTGTGTGTATGTGTTTAACTATCAGCAATGTCTTTCACTTTTGCAAGAGGAAAGATACAGTTTGCGTTATGGGTTTGGTTTGGTTTTTCTCTCCCTGTCTCCCACCCCCACTCCCTGTTAGGGGGGTTGTTTCCCAAACTCAACAGCACCATTAACACAGAGTTCCCTGAAGAGGCTTCATTCTCAGGATGCCGCCAGCCATCACCCTTCTAAGAGTCACAGGAGCCATTTGAAGAGCTCTCAGGCCTTCTCACTAAATGAACTTCCTCGTAACTGAATTCCTTTCTCCCGTCAGTTGAGGACCATTAAGTGCACAATGTTTCCTAGAGCTATCATTGTGTCTTCCCAACTGTAGAGCGATTGTCCCTTTTCCTTTCAGCTCAAGGATCGTTCCTTGTCTTCATCCATTTGGACTGCTGTATCAAAATATCTTGCACTAGGCGGCTTGTAAACTACAGAAATGTATTGCTCACAGTTCTGGAGGCTGGAAAGTCCAAGATCAAGGCACTGGTAGATTTGGTGTCTGCAGAGGCCCCACTTCCTGGTTCTCACTGTGTCCTCCCACGGCACAAGGGGCTTATAAGGGTCTCTCTGGGGTATCTTTCATAAGGGCCCTAATCCCATTCATGAGGGCTCCCTCATGACCTAATCACGTCCCAAAGACCACTACCTTCTAAGGCCCTCATACTGGGGAGTAGGTTTCAACCTATAAATTAGGGAGAGACACAGCATTCAGACAATAGGGTTTCTCCATATGTTTTTCCTCCTCAATCACAAAAAGAAATTTTTCTCACAGATGCTAGCCCACGCTTTGCAGAGAGAAGTTCTTATTAGAGCACTTTGAGTCAGGTGAGCCAGGGCATCCCAGCTCCACCGATAACTCGCTGTGTTACCTTAAGTTAATTACAAAACTTCTCTGAGGCCCACCTAAAAATGAGGATGAGGCCAGTTCTCCTCGCTAGGCTGTGGAGAAGACTAAATGATTTAACACCTGTAATGGGTACATAGTGAGTAGCAGTGAAAATATATCTTTTCATTTAATTTGAATCCTAAGGATGATCTGTTATAGGACTCTTGGACAGGCACTGAGGGTATGGAGGTAGATTTACAGTAAGCTATTTGTCCATTCATGAATCTCTCTATCCCTGGAAACCCATTAATAAAATACTTTGTGACATCTGAAGAAAGTTCTGTTCTCTTCCCAGATATCAAGTGAAACCTCTCCTTGCCTTCCTTGGCTCATTCATTCAGACATGCAAGCATGTATTCAACAAACATTTATTTTATTACAAGTCTGTCATATGCCAGGGACTGGGGACACAGTTTGTGGCCTCCAGAAGCCTATAATCTAGTGTGGGCCAAAAACTCAATGAAAGCATGAATGTTGAGATACAGGAAGGCTCCACCAGGAATCTGGATGGCAGCTTAATCAAAGGAGCTGAGATATAGTAAGATGGATATTTTCACACACTACTGGTTGGAGCATCAATAGATACAATCTTCTAGAAAATAATTTGGCTACACTTATCAAGAGCCTTCAAAGGTTTATAACCTGTGAATTCCCCCTCTGAAATTTTATTTGAAAGAGACATTAATATAGGCCGGGCGCGGTGGCTCAAGCCTGTAATCCCAGCACTTTGGGAGGCCGAGACGGGTGGATCATGAGGTCGGGAGATCAAGAGATCGAGTCCATCCTGGCTAACACGGTGAAACCCCGTCTCTACTAAAAAATACAAAAAACTAGCTGGGCGTGGTGGCAGGTGCCCGTAGTCCCAGCTACTCCGGAGGCTGAGGCAGGAGAATGGCGTAAACCTGGGAGGCGGAGCTTGTAGTGAGCTGAGATCCGGCCACTGCATTCCAGCCTGGGCAACTGAGCGAGACTCCGTCTCACAAAAAAAAAAAAAGAGACATTAAGAAACTCAGACAAAAGTTTAGTTTACAAAAAAGAAAAAAATGGCATTTTTTAAAAGGGGAAATCTTTTTCAAAAATGTTCAACAAAGGAGAATGGCAAAATGAAAATACATCCATCTGATGGAATATTACCGTGCTGTCAGAGACAATTGAATGACATGAGAAAATGCCCATGATTCGGTGCTACATGGCAAAAGCAAAATACACTATAATATAAGCCTGATGATTTCATCTTCGTAAATATAAACACAAATATATATTACATATTTTACATATATGTGTATAATACATATTATATCACGTGCATGTATACTACATTACATATATTGCATATATGTGTGATATATGCTATTACATAGAACATATATGTAATGTATGTTATCTACATGTAT
>NW_012110919.1:15680584-15721487 GCF_000951035.1 Colobus angolensis palliatus | reverse complement strand
CCTACTTTCAAAAAAATTCATCCCTAATCCCTGCCACCCAGGAAAAATCTCTTGACCTTCTGGTCTATTTTTCCATGGATATATATAAATAAATATATATATATATGCATACATATGGCAGGGATTGGGGTGACTTTTTTTGGAAGTAAGTCTCTTTTTTCAAAATTCTCTATAATACACTTGAATTAATTTCATAATCAGAAATATATATATATAAAATACTGCTTTACTCTGAGGCATCATGGGGCAAGGGAGGGAGATGATGGTAAAGGAGCCAGTGGGGCCACCAACCTTGCCCCTTGATAAATTTTATGCCAAGAACATGAGCTCTATTAAGATAGGGATCATGTTTTGTCCCCTGCTGTTTCCCTAGCACGGGAACAGTCCTGGCACAAACGGCAGCCATTCAACAAAATGCTTGTTAAATAACTGAACAAATGACCAGAGCCCAGCTCAAATATTCCTTCCTCTGTCAAATTCCCTGACCTCCCTAAACTAATTACTCCTTTTTTTTTTCCCTAGCCGCCCATAGCCATTATTATAAAGCATTACAGCTAACAATTACAGGTCTGTCACCACTTGCTAAATTGCAAGTTATTTGCAGGCAGGAACTAAGTCTTATTTAGATTTGTCTCTTTAGTCAGATAAATATTTGGTCGATAAATGTTTGAGTGCTGGATGGAGGGGTGGACAGATGTCAGACTGTTCATACTGCATGAACAGTAATTATTCATTTTAATTATGATTTAACCCTCATGTAAATGTGTATTGATTTTGAGAACTGCTAATAGCATCAGATCTGAGTTGGGAAGAGACCTTAGAAATAGTCTAAGTAGTCAACTGCAAAATTGTTGGTTTGGGCCCTGAAGTACTTTATTCTAACAAAATTTTACTGAGAACCCCAAAATATGAAACAGATAAGCAAGGAACCACTCTGATTGGGGTGGGGTTTACTGGGACCCCCTAGCCCCCTCCAGGGACCTCCCCCCATGCTTGGGCTTAGAGGAGTAGTTTGAAAACTGCCAACATCTACATTTGTTAGTAACACATGTGGGGTCCCCAAAAGGGGGTAGAAGAGCCCGGACAAGAACCCAAGATCCCTGATGCCCCACCCAATGCCCACCCAATGCCTACCCAGTGCCCTTTCTACTTTGTTGGAGTTTTATAACAGATCCAACACTCAGCAATGACCTGTGTTCCTAATCCATTCCTTGTTTATTTCCTATGAAAATAAAAAAGGAATGTTACTGTGACTTTCCAATGACAACATCCTGCACATCCCTCAAATCTCATTTGCAGGAAGGCATTTACTATCAGCCCTGGATTTATTTTTAAAAATCTCATTTTGCTTTTACAGGCACAGGAAACAAAGTCAGCATAAGCCTTGAAAGAATTCTCTGCAGAGTCCCAAGAAAGACCCCTGAGCCATTCCCCTCCTAAATGCAATGGATTATCCTAAAGTGAGCAAGGCCACTATTCCTAGTTAATATTTTTAAGCACATAATTGTCATTCGGATGATGGCTCACACTCTCCCAACAAAAGCTGTTTTATTACAATTAACTCAAAGATTGCCTGTTCAGTTACTGATCTCAAACCTGCACTTCCATTTTTGAATAGCAAAATTATACAGAAAACCCTACATATAATGAAACCTTGGCTCTTAAAGGATTTCACTATCTAATTCTTCCAATTGTAAAATAATCTCCATTCCAATACCTTTGCATAGGCTTCCAATAATAAGTACTACCTCAATTAGACCTTCAAATCCCTAATCCCTAAATCATTATAAGTTTGCAAGCATAAATCCAGAAACCCTTTTAGCTTGCCTGTCCACATGCCCCCTTTAAAACATGCTGCATATCTGTGATTACATTATATTACTTTCTTTTTCAATCAAGCCTTTGGAAGAGCTCTCCCTGTCGTGATGGTGGTGGTGGTGGTGGTGGTGGTGGTGGTGGTGGTGGTGGTGGTGGTGGTGGTGGTGATGTTTTAACGGAAAATAAAGGGGATCAAAGGTGGTGAGATGCCCCTATGAGAAAACCAGCTCTCGATTATTCATCGACAGGCGTCAAGTGCTACAGTCTAGCAGAGAAAATACAGGCAGCCCTCAGCTTTGTACCAAGCACAATGGCCCCCAGAAGTGATTGTGAAAGCCACAGAGAGATGCCTTTTCATATGGTGTATGAGCTCTACAATAGCCCCATGCCCTCTCCCACAGCCCAGGAAGGGGAGCCTAAAAAAGAGGCAGCCTTTTGATTTAAAGAGGACACAGGGCAGCATCTTTCAGGGGGACAATGCACTCAGACCCCACACACAGTGCACTTGGGTCTGACTTCCAGGAGGAAGCAGCAGACTTTGTTCTCCATCCTTCACTGCTCATCTCTAGGGCAGCCCAACAGCTGCAGCCTGACCCGGATACACCCATGAGCTCCCACTGAAGCAAGAAACTCTCTTCCCTGGGACTATTTACACACTTTCCCTTTCTCCCACCACTGCTTCCAGGGCCCTCTGAGGGTGAAGCTAGGGCACCATTAGCAACTGAGAGACTGAAATTTAACCCCCATGTCCTATAATTTTGGCCCGAGCAACGCAAAACAGAGGAGTTTCAAATCCCACTACAGAATGCTTTTAAGCTCTTTCTTACTTTGCACTTTAGTCGTTCATGAATAATCTTCTTGCCTCCCATTAAATGACGATAATAGAAACAATTTCCAAATGGCCCCGAGTTCATTTTGAGAAAGTGAGTTTGAAACTACTGCCTTTCTAATGAAACAAGAGAGTTTAAATTCAGCTTAAATTTCATCATCTGAAAAACAGGAGTCACTAAACCTGTGGCTCCCTGGTCCCAAGAATAAAACTCAAACTTTAGAGCATTCAGAGCCATCCAGGTCCACCTCTCCACCCTTGGGCTCCTGTATTCCCAGACATCACTCTCCTCACTGGTCTGGCAGACATCCTCACCTAGAATGTCTTTCCTCCCCCTTCCCAGATTCCGCTAGCAAATTTCTACTCATCCTTCAGAGCCCAATGCAAACCTCGACTTTCCCTGGAAGACTTCCTTCCACCACCACCACCACGACCACCACCATCACCACCACCACCAAAATCAATCACCCTCCTCTCCCTTTCCTTCACAGTTTGTCTCTCTTTGTAACAGCAATCGCATCTGGCCCCATAAGACAGTAAAGTATGTGTGTTTACATCCACCCTAATAGAAGGAATATTCTTTGGGCCAGACTTTGGAGCTAAACGTTGGTATTAGAACCACTTGAAACAAAATTTAAGCAATTCCCCAAATCCTTCTGAGTCTCCACTGCCTCATCTGTAGAATGGAGCTAGTAACAGTTGCTCTCGCTACATGGCAGACTGTGTTAAGATCTCAATAGCACAATCAAGCTTCAGATAGCGACTGATTAACTAGAAGACTTCGAAGATACCTTAGAAGCCTGAAATGACTTTAGGGATGTGTGTGTGTGTGTGTGTGTGTGTGTGTGTGTGTGTGTGTGTATAAAACTTTGCAGCCAATATCTTGTATTTGACATGTTGAGCCTTAAGATAATCAATATTATTCCCAAAAGGTATAGCTAAAACCCAGGAAAGACAACATCCCCTTAAGAAAATGGAAGGGGCGGGCACAATGGCTCATGCCCGTACTCCCGATACTTTAGGAGGCTGAGGCAAGATCGCTTGAGCCCAGGCATTTGAGACCCACCTGGGCAACATAACTAGATCCTGTCTCTACAAAAAAAAAAAAAAAAATCAAAAATAGCCCAGTATGATAGTGCACACCTGCAGTCCCAGCTACTTGGGAGGCTGAGGTGGCAGAATTGCTTGAACCCAGGAGGTCATAGCTGCAGTGAACCATGATCACGCCAATGCATTCCAGTCTGGGTGACAGTCTCGCTCTGTCACCATAATTTTTTTTTTTAATTAGGGTGAGGGGAGACAAAAAAAAAAAAAAGCTCTAGTTCAATGTAGAAAAGGTTCTCTAATACTTTAGAGCTACACTATCCATTACAGTAGCCCTAGTCACATGTGGCTAGTAAGCATTTGAAATGCAGCTAATCTGAATTTAGATGTCCTGTAAAAATACACACTGGATTTCTGGAGACTTAGTACCAAAACTATGTAAAATATTGCAGTGAGTTTTAATATTGAGTACTTGCTGGAATATTTCAGATATTAATCTCACTTTTTACTTTTTTCAATGTAAAAATGGCTACCGGAAGATTTAGTTTTGTGTGCAGCAGCAGTGTATTTCCACTGGACAGTGCTGCTCTACAAAAGTCTTGTCTCAGACACTCCCATTGCAAACCAAATTAGCAGATCCCTTCCTGGGACACACTTAATTACCTTTGTGGTTACAGTGATGCAATTCCTACAACTGTGACAGCTGTTCACTTTTTGGCTGTTCACATTTAACCACGGTATAAAAGGGGTTGTTCTTGGCTCTCTTAAGTGACAGCTCACCATAGAATCAAAATGAAAATCAAATCACCATAGAATCAAAATGAAAATCAAACCCACCATCCCAAAAAGGGGGATTTTCTTCTTAGTGACCAATTACCATCAGCGTATTCCTTCTTTTAGCAAAGAGTTACTGAGTGACCATTATGCACCAGGATCTATTGCAGATGTTGGGATATTGTGCTAAACAAGACATGGCCCCTTCGCTGAAGGAGTCAGTTATCAGAATGAGTAATATTAGAGATGTACGCACACAAAGTACCACAGGGACGAAAGGAAGGACATCCATCCCCTCATTCTGACCAAGAGGGGATGGATGGTAATACAAGAGGCAATACATGAACTAGACTTCGACCCAAGGTCACATCCAAGTTGAAGAAAGACATGAGCATCATCTAAACACAGATGATACCCCAAGAGGGGATGAGCTCACCAGAGATAGAGTGTAGGGTAAGAAGAGAAGGGGCTATCACTGAATGTCCCACTTACTGAGTCTACAGCTGAGCTTAAGGCCTTTATGAAATAATTACTTCTTGATCTAATTATCTGAAACCAAGAACACGGAGACGGGCATACTGGTGAGGTGAAGAGTACAGTGTTTGCTGTCAGTTAGACCTGAGCCAGGATCCTGTTCCAGCTTTCCAATTAGGCAGGCTCCATCACCTCTCTAAGCCTCAGTTTCCTCACCTGTATAATGAGATTGGTAAATGCGCATCTCACAAGGCTGTGGTGGGGATTAAATAGGATCGATAATCCAAACACAGCAGCTGACACACTGTCTGATGCAGAGCAAGTATTTGGTAAGTGATCATTATTGTTACCAGTTTTTTTCATAAAGCATCAGAAACATTTTTAATCAAATAAGGGTTTGGTACGGTTTGACTGTGTCCCCATCCAAATCTCACCTTGAATTGTAATAATCCCCACATGTCAAGGGCAGGACCAAGTGGAGTTAATTGGATCATGGGGGTGGTTTCCCCCATGCTGTTCTCATGATAGTGAGTGAGTCTCATGAGATCTGATGGCTTTATCAGTGTCTGGCATCTCCCCTGTTTGCACGCATTCTCTCTCCTGCTGCCCTGTGAAGAGGTGCCTTCCACCATGATTTTAAGTTTACTGAGGACTCCCCAGCCATGCAGAACTGTGAGTCAATTAAACCTCTTTCCTTTATAAATTACCCGGTCTCAGGTATTTCTTCACAGTGGTGTGAGAACAGACTAATACAGGGTTCCCCGACTATTGATATTTTGAGCTGGCCTGTTCTTTGCTGCGGGGAAGTCTGTCCTATCCATTGTAGGATGTCTAACAGCATCCCTGGCCTCCACTCACTAAATGCCAGTAGCACACCTTCCCCAGTTAATGATAACCCAAAATGTCTCCAGACATTGCCACCTGTCACCTGTGGAGGAAGAAGGAGGTCCCAAACCAGTTGCAAACAAATAGTCTAAATCAATGATTAGGTGGAATAGAAAGAAGTCTGGTGCTTAAAAGGATAAAAACTTTTTCAACTTGTAAAGAAATATGAGCCCTGACAAATATACTCCCCTTCCTCTATGATAACTCTCTAGCCTAACAGGGACTATTTCAAATGTGAGCCTGGCCTCAGGTCGAAGAATGCTGGGCCTATCCCAGATCAGGGTTATAGAGTCTTTGAACTGAATTTCAGGACCTGGTCTGGTGAAGAAGGGTGGAAATAGATCTGTGCCCCAGCTACAAACACCAGCCACAGAGCAAGCTCCATGTTTAACTGTTTAACTGCAGTTAAACAATGGGAAGGACTGACCCCTATACCGGAAGAACCCCTAAAGTCCCCCTCAGCACAGAACAGGCCCAATGTGGAGACACAGAGCCAATCGATGCTGTCCTGTGCAATGAGCCATGCTAACCCACCCAACAACTGCTCACATACGGGCTGCCATGCTACCACTGTTACTTTTCTGAAATGACTGCTTTTCATCCTCCTCGAAGTTCAGCTTCAAATGGCATTGACCAGTGCCTGTGTTATTTCCCAAGTGTCACTTGTTAAAGCCAATGGGAACCCGAGGAATAATTAAGTGCATAATTGGAAGGAAATGCTCTGGTCACTGCATTCGGCAAGAAAGCACAAGGCTGATTCCTCACCAAATATAAACTCTGCTTTGCAAACTGCTACAGAGTTTTGGCCTTGGCAGAGGGTATGCCTGTTAGCACGGCAGAGAGAGAGTGAGCACATACAGAGAGAAGATATTCACAGGAGTCTCATGCTTACAGAAGTTAGATCCTTTCAGTAAATCTTACAGTGTAGGACATACAGGTTAAAAGGATAAAAACTTGCTCAGGTTTCAAACAGAATGAAATACAAGAGCATCATGTTGACATTGAGATTCACATCCTTGAACGAGGAAGCACACAGGTCATTTATCATAACAACAATATGTTTATACTGCTTTTACATTCATTTTTTTCTTTTTGTTATTTAATTTTATTTAATTTTAAGTTCCAGGATACATGTGCAGGACACACAGTTTTTTTACATAGGTTTACATCCATTTCCAATGCATTTTCACATCTAACTTCTCATTTAATCTTTACCACCACCACCCGTAAGAGAGGTGATATTACTACCTTCACTTGGCAAACGAGGGGACCAAATCTCTTGTCTGCGACTTTCACTCAGTCACTCATTCAATCAATTATTAAGCCCCTACATTTGCCAGGCACTTGCCCAAGTCATGGGATGCAGCCAAGTACTACGCCAGATGCTGTTTACACACAGAGTCTTGAGCTATTTCTCAAGGAGGGGCATTAGTGGCATTTGGACAGAATGATTCTTTGATGGGCAGAAAGGTCCCAACCTCCACAGAACGTCTATCACTAAATTGCAATCGTTCTCACCAATCTTTGGGGTGGACGGGAAGAGTAATGCCCAAATGAGAGCCCTCCCAGCTGTTCAGAGCAGCGGATATGAAGTCAGACAACCGGGTATGGTTCTTATTCCATCCATTCCTCTCCTGGGGAATCTCAGACAAGTGATAATGCTCTATGCTTCAGTTTCCCCCCTTGTAATATGGTGGTAATTACAGCATATACATTATAAGAGTCCCGTGGGGGAGTAATCTATATTCAATGCCTGACCCAAGTTGGCCTTTGGTAAATAATATCCGATAAATATCTTTATTATTTCATCGGCTCATCTCCCATCTACCTCATCTTCTTCAATCTTTAAAGCCACCTTTTCAGAGAGAACTTCCCTGACAACCCTATTTAAAATTTCAATTCCCCCACCACTGCCACTTCACATCCCCCTTCCTTGCTTCCCCACTCCCCGTAGTATTTGTCACCTTCAAACATACTCTTTACTTTAATATGCGTTTGTTATTGTGTCTCCCCCACTAGGATGTATGTTCCATGAGGACATGGATTTGCACCTGTTTGATTCTACACCTAGAACAGAGCCTAACTCTTAGTAAGCATTTAACAAAAATATCTTGAATGATGTCAAATGGATATAGGGAACAGCCAAATCCTAAAAGCTGGTGTCTAGACTCCAAATTCTGTGCTCTTTTCACTATAATAAGTGACCACATGCAATGATATTAAAGGTAAAATATGACAACCGTTAAGAAACTTTAAGTGTCCTGTTACAACACTACCTTAGAGGGGCCTCTGTGGTTTCCCTCTTCTGAGATTCTTTGAAGTTAACAGTTTCTAACAGAAACCCATCCATCAGCTTGTTTCACTTGAGTTGCCTTTGTGAGTTTTTTCTCCCCAGGCATTTAAGACAACCACTCATGCCAGAGAATGATAAGGACTGAAACACTTCCATTACCGGGTTTCTTTGTCTCTATCCATATCGATCTGAGACAGAACCCAAGTCCTGGTGATGCTGGAAATATCAGCCCTCCCCATACTGCTTATCTAAAGCCAAACTAAGTCTCCACCACCGCCAGAACTGGCACTAGGTTAACATGGGATTTTTACCCAGAGTTGACAACGGCAGGTCTGACAATAACCAATGACATTCAAGGCAGGTCTAGTCCTGGGGTTCCAAAATCCTAGTGGACATTGTGCCACAAAAGGGGTCCGGGAAGGAAACATCAGACTTTGCATTTTTTGTTCATCTAAACACCAGACCCTCCATTTTCAGTTAACCTGAAAAAAAAATGTAACTATATCAAGAATACAAATAGCCACAAACAACCCACCTAACCTGTCATATCAAATTTCATGTCACTTATGAAACTCAGGCAGGTATCTTCAACCACAAAATGAACTGGAGTGACCACCTCAATAATTCCACCCTTCTCAGCATATTTCAATGAATAACCATTTACAACTGAATCATAAGTAAATTTACAGATTATATTATCTACTTTTAACTATCCTATTCCTCACAAAATAGAACTGAGGCCTAAAGAGATCCCAGCCAAGAAACCACAACTTAGAGATAATTGTCACAATCCAGGCACACGAGAAAATGGCATTCCTCTCTCTTAAGTGCTAGCTCTCCATGGTATCTTTGTGGACAACATTACAAGGTCAAAAGGATGAAAGAATCAGAATTGATAAAGAGTCAGCCAACAGAACTATCCAACAGATAATGACATATGTATTTACAGTCACTAGTCAGAAAGGATCCTATCCTAGATATGTAGATAATGGTAGAAATATTCAGAAATTATTTATAAACAAAATGTATTGAGGGATGGCTGCTCAAATATGTTTTACCAATAGGGTGCGGTAAGTATTGTGATTATTTGCTCATCATTCATTTTACCCTCCTTCTAGAAAGCTTTCTAGCCTGCAGAGGCTGGTAACTGAAAAGCTGTATTTCCCAGGCTTCTTTGAAGCTAAGGTTCTAGATGTGAATTTGGCTCCCCCCAAACAGAAGCACTCACTTGAGATTTAGAAAGCAGATGTGAGGCAGAGGCCATCTTCTTGCCTTTGGGGCTGTTTGGCTGCTGGCAAGCATGGAGATGGGGACACGAGGGTTTTTTGCAACAGCACTATATGGTCCACTCTCCAGCTTTGCCATCAGTTTTTTCTTGAACTCAATAGTTCCAGATACAGTCTCGGAGGGTGTAGCACCCCTCGTGAGTCAGGTTTTTTTTTTGGGGGGGGGGGCAGTTTTTTTTTTTTTTTTGAGCAGCCATGCAAACATACATTTGTTTATAAATTATTATATAAACTACTACCATTAGCTGGGAGACATTCCTGGAGCCCCATTCCTCCAGCCCCTTAATGTCTTTATAAGCACCAAATTCCCTCTAGTAAATATCTTTCTGCTTAAAATACCTAGACTAGGGTCGGACACAGTGGTTCATGCCTGTAATCCTAGCACTTTGGGAGGCCGAGATGGGCGGATCACCTGATGTCAGGAGTTCGAGACCAGCCTGGCCAACATGGCGAAACCCCGTGTCTACTAAAAATACAAAAATTAGCTGGGCATGGTGGCAGGCACCTGTAATCCCAGCTACTTGGAAGGCTGAGGCAGGAGAATCGCTTGAACCTGGGAGGCAGAGGTTGCAGTGAGCCAGATGGTGCCACGGCACTCCAGCCTGGGCGACAGAGTGATACTCTGTCTCAAAAAAAGAAAAATTCAATTAGATTAAAAAATAAAATACCTAGACTGATTTCTATTTCCTGCCCTGAACCATAGCAGAACAGAAGCAAAGAGATTTGGGAGACAAATGGACTAGACCACAGCAGACGCTGTTTGTACATGACAGTCCAACCTGGCTCCTCCTTCTGAGTTCTGGGCACATGGGTTGGGTGGTGACCAAGGTGGAAAGGCTTATCTTTGAGAATCAATTATTAACTCTTTAAATGTTTCCTAGGCACCTCTGGGCCAGGGTCAGAGGCTATAAAGATGGACCTGAGAGAATCCATGCCTTGCTGTATCAAAAGAGGAAGATGTACAAAAAAAACCAATAACTACAGTACATTTCTAAAAGGGCCAGAAAAGAGAAATGACAAAGTCATGACAGCTCAGTAGCCTTGAAAGAAACAAAAATCCACATTGGTGATACGTTCCCTGGGCAAATGTTTGTGTCTATTTCTAGATGAACTTCCGGGTTCAAGTCCCAAGTTAAATCACTTACTTTCCACCCTCCCTATTCTAACTCTTAACCAACCTCATCATTAATCTGAGAAATACTAACTACAAGCCCTGGGTTCTGAAAATAAGTGCCAGGCAAAGTTAAAAAGACCTGGACAGACTGCATGCCAGTCTGGCCATTGAGAAGCAAGTACTCAAGACTCACCAGGTACTTTTGAGCCCTCAGAGTCTGCATCTTGGAGGAATGCCATTTTTTCATCACTTACTGAGGTTATGAAGTGTGCCACAGTTTATATAAAGTACTTCCACGATTTACAGAGGTGGCCTCAGAAGGCATCCACGGTGAAGGCACACTATTTGATGGAACACTAAGAAACAAAACAGCTGCTCATTAAAGCGCAGCACGGTGCTGAGATGCCATCAATCACAACACAAATTACATAATTACTAAAATGTGAAAAAATACGTCCTGGAATCAATAATACACAATAATTTATGGGGATAGAACGTGGGAGACCCCAGACTAGGACTTGGGTCTTCCACTCCCAGAGTGTTGATCCATTTCATCGCTATATTTTTATTGAGTGCTGATTTAAGTCTGGCACTTTTTCTGGATATTTTTATTCACAAATGCCACAGATTGCACCCTGAAGATATTACGAATTTCCCACTACAAGCTCAGTCAAAATTGTTCTCAAATCTCTTTTTCAGATCTCTTCATTACTGCTTTAAAAATTGGAAATGGGACCGGGTGTGGTGGCACACCTGTAAGTCCGAGCTGCTTGGGAGGCTGACATAGGAGCATCCCTCGAGCCCAGGAGTTCGAGGATGCAGTGAGCCATGATCTCACCACTACTCGCCAGCCTGGGCAATAGAGCAAGACCCTGTTTTTAAAAATAAAGAGAAAGTTTAAAAAATTGAAAAAGGAAATGGTCTAGTTGGGGGTCAAGGGGGAGCAGGTGGTACAAGGGAGATAGGACTTATATGGTGACCACTTAACCAAAGCATACTATTGGCTGACCAAAGATGAACACAAATGTGCAAGGAGGGCTGGGCATGGTGACTCAGACCTATACTAGCACTTTGGGAGGCCGAGGAGGGTGGATTACTTAAGGTCAGGAGTTTGAGACCAGCCTGGCCAATATGGTGAAATCCAGTCTCTATTAAAAATGCAAAAATTAGCCAGGTGTGGTGGTGCATGCCTGTAATCCCAGCTACTCAGGAGGCTGGAGCAGGAGAATTGCTTGGGCCCAGGAGGCAGAGGTTGCAATGAGCTGAGATTGCACCACTGCACTCCAGCCTAGGTGACAGAGCGAGACTCTATCTCCATAAAAAAAAAAAAAAAAGTGCAAGTAGGAGACTTGATTTTCAATCTTTCTACATTGCTTCCAGCCTTATTCCTCACCTCCCTGCCCCAAGAGTCCTCTGCTCAAGCTTCTGCAGCGCTTCCCTCCCATCTACAGTTAAACCCAAGGCTCAAAACAATCGTCTCTCTCTGACTTGTGTCTCCCCACTGTGGTTGTTGGCTGCCTCTGTCCCTCTGCTCCAGGCACTCTGACCACCTTGCCATGCATGTTCTTGCCTCAGGGACCAGACTTGAACTTGTGTTGCTCTCTCCCTGGAACATGGCCGGCTCCTTCATTTCCTGCAGCTCTCTGCTCTCAGTGTCGTCTTATCAATGACATTCCCTAATTACCTCTATATTATATTGCAACCCCTGCCTCTCACATCCCTCAACCATCTTCTCTGTTTTGTTTTTCTCTTCAAACCATCTGATATACCATATATGTCACTTCTGTATTTGCTTAAAGTCTGTCTGTCCCACTAGAATCTAAGTTCCATGAAGGCAGAGATGTATGTGTTAGATCTCCAGTGCCAAGAACAGCATCTGGCACAGAGGAGAAGAAAGGAAAAGACAGACAGACAGACAGAGAGGGGGCTGGGGAGGAGGAGAACAAGCCGGCTTGTAAGTTTCAATCAATCACATGGGATCTGAGATGCATCAAATTACAAGTTCCAGGAAATTTTAACTGACAGATCAGATTGTTCAATGATCTCATAGGAAGAACTGCCTCCCCCTTTATTTGTTATAAAGGTGGTATCCCAAAAATTCAAAAGAAAAACTAAAAAGAAAAAAAAATGAATCAGCAGAATGACTTCTGGTTTTTCTCAGAGTCTTAACTTAGAAGAGAACTGCTGGCAATGACTTTCATGAGAGCCTTTTTCACTTGACCTCCAGATTAAAGAGAGGTCCTTTCGGTGGGTTTAAGAAGGGAAAGGGTGGTGCCTTTGCTTAGGAGCCTTTGACTTCCTGTTTTGAAATGACTGCGCTGATAAAGCTATGAACAAAATGATTTTTCAACCAGACAAATACTAACAACAGATACCTCTGCTGAAGGATGGATTCCCTCTCCCCTCACCCCACGGAAACCCCCCAACCACCCTTTCTATGGTGCCTGATCAGCCCTTTTATTTTGGAAGGCAATGAAAATGAGGACTGTAACAATCAAAGGAGATCACCAATGTCTCTCTCATCTGAGCACAGCTATGAAAAGGCTCCATCGCGGTGCAAACATTTAACTTAAACGACCAAGGAGAGACCCCATGCTAAAAATGTCTTCTCCTTCAGTTATTTTTTTTACTTGTTAATTTTTGTAGGTACATAGTAGTTGTATATATTTATGGGGTACATGAGAACCTTCAGTGATTCAATGCCGTTTTCAGAATTCATAACAGTCTCATATTTGAGACCCTCTTGACACCTTTTCAATGGAAGTTTCAGATATATAACATAAGAACAGCCCCTACAAATTGGAGTACGACTCCAAACTCTTTCCATGTATAAGCAAAAAGATTCTGTAACATAACATTAAATTTGTGCAACCACAGCAAAAAATACCAGACTGACATCCTGCAAAGAGGTAGGGTGGGAGGTGGAGACACATGCAAGTCTATATATTTAAACAGTTATGGCTAAACTTTGTCTTTAACTTTAATAACTAGTTGTGATAATGATGTATTTGTCTAAAATACATATTATCAAACAGGATACAAAATGTATGATGTTATCTCAACTATATATATGCATTTTGCATAGTTGAGAAAAATATATTATAGAATATATAAATATATTCTATAATACATTTTTAAAGTACCAGTTGCCTCTTGGTGGTGGAATAATGATTGTTTTTCTTCTATACCGCCTAAATCGCCTAAATTTTCTTTCTTTTTTTTTTTTTTTGAGATGGTGTTACACTCTTGTTGCCCAGGATAGAGTGCAACGGCGTGATCTCAACTCACTGCAACCTCCGCCTCCCTGGTTCAAGTGATTCTCCTGCCTCAGCCTCCCAAGTAGCTGGGATTACAGGCGTGCACCACCATGCCCAGCTAATCTTTTTTGTACTTTTAGTAGAGACAGGGTTTCACCATGTTGGTCAGGCTGGTCTCAAACTCCTGACCTCAGGTAATCCGCCCGCCTCGGACTCCCAAAGTGCTGGGATTACAGGTGTGAGCCATCGCACCTGACCACCTCCTAAATTTTCTAAAATGAGCACATATTATGTTTACAGTTAGTTTAAAATTATAATATAAAATGCATTTTAGATTCAACCTGATCAAGTGAAACTGCAAGGGGGTAAACGGAGACATCTTTAAATAAAGGATATAATCTTTCAATACATTCAACCAAGGCAAAAAAATCCCAGGTGACAGTGAAAATAAACATTTTGCAAAAATAAAAATAATAGAGAGGAAGCAAACAGGAGAGAAAAGGCTTTCTCCTCTGAAGGCTTCTTTCTATGAACAGTAGATTTCAAACAAAAACCACAATCCTATGGAGTAACACAAAAGGAAGGTTCCAAAGAGCTGCCTTTACACACTCTGCACCAATGCAGCCTGGGGGGCCTCTCAGCTTTGCACTGCATGACACAGCTCCAGCAAAACCCAGCCATCTGGGACAGGTATGCAAGACACTTTAATGTAAGCTGATGAACTTTCATAGGAAGCATTCACTGGTGAACTCAAACCTGTACAGAAACCGCAGATATGTGGTTCCATTCTCCCTGACTTTAGGAATAGTTCACGGCCATAGAAGGTGTCTGTTCTATGGATGGATTTCCTTAGTGGCTAAACAAGGCCAATCTTCTCCAGAATCCAGGACACAGAGCAGTGTCTCAGCTGCCTACACCTCACGGGCTGCAAATTTAGGCCACCGTGAAAGCTCCTGTCTGGCACCTGATGAGTTTAACCGGGTCCATGTCAGAGTTCAGGAAGGCAGGAAGTATCCCCACCAGACAGAGTCAGAGTTATCGACCAGGCATTCTTGGCAAGGCTTGAAGTGACCTTCCTGAAAACCAGAGAAGTGGGTCTACTTCTGGAGTTTAACCACTTCATGCATTCATCCAGCAAATATTTTATTGAGAACCCACTGTTGTCAGACACTGTGCAAAAAACATCGGGATTAAAATAGGAGTCTAAAACCTGGTCCTTGTCCAAGTAAATATTCTTAATGAAGACTATTAACTCAGAGTATCAAAAACTTCTAAATGTAACTATCCTACTGACAAGGCCCACTTCTGCTAAACCCTTGTGCAACTGATGACCAATTACTCAAATTTGCAAATTAATCAATTCTATGAATTAGAAAAGATAATGGGCCCCAGATTAGAATCTGAGAGAGGGACAGCCAGCCTTGCCAGCTGCCTGCTTTTTGTCTCTTTTTTTTTTTTTTTTTTTGAGACACAGTTTCACTCTGTCGCCCAGGCTGGAGTGCAGTGGTGCCATCTTAGCTCACAGTAACCTCTGCCTCCCAGGTTCATGCTATTCTCATGCCTCAGACTCCGGCGTTCCTGGGATTACAGGCATGTGCAACCACACCCAGCTAATTTTTGTATTTTTAGTAGAGATGTGGTTTTGCCATGTTGGCCGGGCTGGTCTCGAACTCCTGAGCTCAAGTGATTCACCCGTCTCGGCCTCCCAAGGTGCTGGGATTCCAGGTATGAGCCACCATGCCCCGCCCTCCTTTTTTTCCTCTCTCTCCCCTGTCTCACACCCTCCAGCCACAACGAGGCCTGGAACCCACTGCCTTTGCAATACTATTTTTCTATTTCACATGCAGGTATCTGGAACCCCTGCCAGAGGCCTCCAAATTTTTAGCTACACAATCTGTGCCATGCTGTGGTCCCTTCTGCCTCTCCCAGGGTGATCTGGAGAGACAGAAACTGCAGAGCCAGGCTGAAGGATCAGCTCTCCTTACCCCAAGATACTTCAGAGAAGCAAGGATCTTTAACTTTTAAAGAAATTCAAACCAGTGAAAAAGATTCCGCATCAGCGGTCACCGACAGTGTAGCTTAAAAAAATGAATCCCCCAAAAAGAAAATGTTTAATGTGGATTTCAAAGTATATTTTTATGCCCCGTGTAATGATAAACTGTTGGCACAGAGTTTTTGTGGAACTGTAAGTAATTTGAAATAAGGAAGGCCTTTCCATTGAACTATCTGTAACTCTACATTCAATAGAAGGTTTTGAAAGTAGTATTTGCTATGGACTGGGGGGAAATATCAGAAAAATATATTTCTAGAGATCCAAAGAATAAACAATGGGAGAAAATAGGACCAGAAGGGGACATAAAGGATGGGGCAGGACTGACAGAGGATCTTTATCAGCACAAGCTTAGAAAAGGTTCTCTGCCTCTTCCAAAAGGCTAGACTGAAAAGATATGATGTCACTTTCAAGTCAACTTAAGAATCTAACAAGAGCTGGAAATTTTTACAAAGTGCCAATTACAAGTTGGAAGTTTCTTCCTAGTATCTTTGGCTAGAAAGTTATTTCCCGGTTCTCACAAAGAATTCCATGACAATTGTATTTCAGGTACACAGAAGCTCAAGCGCATTCCTGCTGAAGGCTGACACTCATCCTTGTTCTGGGCATTTGTACAGAGCATTACTGGCATTCACGGTCCCAGCAAAACTTTAAGAGACCTGAACACAGCTCTAGAGTCTAGATCAAATCACCCCGCCCCTTGTTTAAACTCATTGAACTCCAGTATATCTGCACACCATCAGTCCCCTGGCACTCTGGGGTGAGTCTGGCCCAGTCTCTGGTGGCCCCAGGAGCTTGGCACTCTGAGATACCCCTGGCTGTCTGGTCCTGCCCACTGCAACCAAGGTCTGCCTGCCGGAATGCAAGCCAGGTCCATTTTTAAATTCCTTCATAAGTTTCACAACCGCAGGTCTGGGTGAGGAGACAAACACCGCTGTAGTTTGCTGACATTAAACTAAAAATACCCAGCTGCAAACAAAAGCCATCTTTAACAGGGCTGGCTCGGACGTCCTGGGGTTACATGTGGTAGAGTCGGACCATATCCTTGGCAGTGTGGCTGCCTTAACAACTGCTCCAGGCCGAGTGGGGCAAAGAGGCCGTCTGTCCCTGCGCTGTCAAGGAATCTGCAGCCTGCAGCCCTGCCCGTATGATGGAAAGAACAGCTTTATTCCTCTGCCATCGACCCAAACGCAGACTTGATGAATTCGGGACTGCGTCTGCTTAAAGCGTTAGATACACAGTGAAAGGAGAAGGCGCGAGGCAAAAATGAAAAACACCAACCCCACTTCCCTGGAAGGAAATGCGTTTCCACCTCCCTCCTCCTTGCAATTAGAAAAGCAAATTATTGCTGTGACTACGCTGAGAAAGGCAACTCGGAGGCGTAGAAAATGGATTTCTGAGCCAACGTGGCCCGGCAGGGGGCTGCTAAGGGAGGGGAAAAGGGAGCAGGGGAGACCCGCGTTACCCGGCAGGCTTCTCAGAAGGTTCTACCTGTTGGGCTTCGCAGCCGAGCTGCTCACCCCTGGCCGCCGCGCTCGAGGGCGCCCCTCCCTCTCCAGGACCCAAACTTTCCCTCGCACCCCTCGGAAGCGACGAGCCTCGTCCCTCCCCCAGTCCAGATTTCGGACGTGGAACTCTGCCTGAGCCGCAAGGGACGGGAGGAATGGGGTTCATTCCCACGCCGCCTGGGGGATTCCCGTTGCTCGGATTCCAGAAGTGGGGGATGCAAACGGACGGTCAGCCCAGGACCTGGCCAAAGTTTCCTCCAAAACTACAGTGGTCAAGGCGTGACCCAGGAGCTCGGAGTTCCCATCTCAGGGGCTGAGGGCTGGAGCAGGCCCCGGGGCACCATCCGCAAGGTCACTGCGGAGACGGACCCCGGGGGCAAACGGCCGGCGCGTGGTGGAGGGGCAGCGCTGGGCACCCGAACTCTCTCCACACCTGCTCAGCTCTGCGTCGAGCCCGGGATACGTGGGAGCCCAGTCCCGGGCCCCCCAGCCTGCTTCAGGGACTCGCAACCTTTCCGGGACGTAAACCCTTCGCCCCCGGCCCGGCAACCAGGAAGAGGCGGCTCGCCCGGGCGCTGAGCAGCCGGCTTCGGGTAACTCTTTCATCCCCCGACCTCGGCAGCAACGGGGAGGGAGTTTTGTTCTCCTCAAACCAGACCCTCACCCCGGCTGCTTCCCACACCTCTCCCTTTCCCTGCTACCTCGCAGACAGACAGACAAGGGACACAAAGGAAAAAAAAAAAACTACCGCCCCTCCTGGTCCCATCCTCCAGCCCGGAGCCGGGAGGAAGAAGAGGGGGAAGCACACCTTCCCCTCTCCTCCCCATCCGGACGCGGTGACCCAGGTACACCCGGGCAGCCAAGAGCCCCGAAGAGGCCGAAGGCGGAGAGGTAGGGTTGGAAGAGGCAGAAACCAGGCGGAGCGAGGGAGCGAGCGAGGGAGAGCGCGAGAGAGAAGAAAATATCCAACAAAACCACGCTAACGCGCCCCCTACCTGGGTGCAACATACTTTGGAAATAGAAGATGACCAGGATAAAGGATCCCAAGCAAGTGGCCAGCACCATCCGGCAGATTCTGTTCATCCTCATCACTTCCAGCAGCGCTGGCTTCATGGCTTTGTCCTGGTTGCGGGGACCGGGGTGTCCGGGAGCCGCGCCCGGGGCGCAGGAGCAGGGACCCCGCCGCGCGGACCGGAGCCCGGGAGGCGCGGGGCAGAGCTGAGCAAAGCTCGGAGGGAGGATTGGGCTCGCTTCGCTGCCGCTCTTGGAGCCCCCAGCCCGGGCAGGGGTGTAGAAGGTGCCGGAGTTGGTCTGGAAGTGCTGAGATGCGCGCTCCTGCTCCTCCTCCTCGCCGCTCCGCCGCCTCCTCCGATCCCGCCGGCGGCCGCCGCTGCCTGGTCGCGGGCCGGGCTGCTGGGGTGCGAGCGGTGATGGTGGTGCCGCCGCCGCTGCCGCTGCGCTGGCCGCTGTGGCTGTCCGACGGGCCCTCTCCCTCCTCTCCAAAGGCTACTTCATTGCGCTCCAAAGATCTATATATTTCGGGGCTGGGTTTTACCAAATGCAACTCGCGGCCCCCGGCAAGGGGAGGGCGCCCGCGGAGAGCCGGGAGGAGGGAGGGACCCTAGCGCCTGGGCGGAGCGTCGCGCTCCCCCCGCCCCTACCCGGGATATGGTCGCGTCCAGCTGTTGCCTGGGGAGTGCGGTGTGCGCGCCGCGCTCCCGCAGGGTCCCAAAAGCCCTCAGTCCCCGGCCGGGCTCGGCCGCCGTCTGGAGGTTGTGTCAGCGTTTCCATGACAAAACCCGGAGAAAAAAAAGACGAAGAAAATCGCCTCGTTGCTGCCACCCACCCCCGTGAGCGTTTGGAGAGGGAAGTGGCAAGGAGCCGGCTGGGTCTCGGAGGGGAAAATTAAGGGTTAGGGGGTTTCTGGTGGCTGGCAGTTATTTAAAATCTCTGGGCGACGTAGCGGGGAAGTTGCCCCAAGCCCCCAGGGAGAGAGTGCCCATTTTCCGACGCTCAGAACTGGGCGGTTTCGTTTTTCTTTCAAAGGACAGCCCAGCTTGGGAGTCGGGGTTGAAGAGGGCTGACTTAAAGTCAAGGTTAAGGAAACTGCACGACCCTCGGGTCAGGCGACAGCTGAGCTTTCCCGGGGACTTATACAGACAGAGTCTTTGACACCCACCATCACCACCATTCCTCAAGGTAAAAGGGATTTGTGGGTTGCGAAACTCTGCTACCCCAAAGGGTAGAGCATCCTCCAAATTATGCAAAATTCACATCAGTCTTAGCTGGGAGGGGGTAAGAAAATGCCCCTAGGAAGCCACCTCACCCAAGTCCAAAAAACTGCTGGAAAAGCCAAACCAGCCAGAGCACTGGCAGGTACATGGAAAGATGGTGTTGCTTTCTTTTACTGTGTAAAATGACTTCCAATTTCCAATTCCATGCATTTAGGCTGTTTCACAATCAATAAAGTGGACACAGGCAATAGTATAGGGATCACTTTCATGTCAACAAAAAAAATGTTATTGTAAAGACTAACTTTTGTGCCTCATCAAGTCATTACTAATACTAATTCAATTAAAAATGAAATAAGATACTGTGTCTTTCAATGCCTCTCACAAAATAGGCATTTGACAAATTCTTATTGACTCTGAATGTAATGGGCCTTATCCTCCCCTTAATAGAGACACAACTTGCAGTTAGACACATGCAACAAAAACCACCTGGGCAACCCCAGTTCCCTTCCCCCAGCATTCTCCTCCAGCAGTTGCATGGTAGGGAAAGTAACAAACTCAGCAGCCTTGCCTTTGATTACAGAAGACAATCAATTAAAGCACAATATTTATGTAGCCGGTGTGTGCTGTATGAATTTGGATTTACCTGTGAATGAGTTGCTTGCTCAAGGAAGCCGGGCTGAACAAGCTTCAGACAGAGTCTTCTTCAGTGATTCTTCTGCTCTGGTGATAGGAGATCAGGAATGAGAGTTGCACTACACCCTCCCCACCTCCGCACCATCATCACTGAGACACGGGATTCCTTGCAGGGGTCATGGCTTAGATGGGCATTTGCACAAAGCCTTTGCCTAGAATATCAGTCTCTCATTTAACACTTAACTTTACAGAGCCAGGGAGGGGAAGGGATTTACTCCTAGGTCACCCAAGCGACCTCTCACCTCATAGGGCAAAGACTTCAGTTACCTGCCCCAAAGCCTGGACATGCACAAGGCAGTTTGGGAAGTCACAGGGTCAAAGGAGAGATCAGAAGTCTAATTCCCTGTGAGTCATAGAGATCATGGAGTTGGCCCACATGGTGGGGGAGGATGGTGAATCATGCCCAGCATCCATTCTTGCATTCCCACAATCAGGAACCTGCCCAGACACACACTGAGGATTAAAGCTGTGACACATAAGCTACCACCTCTCCCAGAAGTCTTTGCTGATTTCTCACCTGAAATTGCATCTTTCCTCCTCTGTGCTGTGAGCACTAGGTCCAAACCCCTTTTGAGCCACTGTACCCACTAGGCTGAACTCCTTCCTAGAGATCCAAGTTGTCTTCCTCTCTGTCTCTTTCTAATGCCCAGCACAATGACTGGTACATAGTAGGTACAAATAAGTCAGAGGCAGAGAGGTGATGTCTACTTGGACTAGGACGTTAAATTAGATCACCTCTAAAATCTATGGCAAAAGCCAGTGGTAACGGTCTGTGATTCTGTTGTTCTGTGCACCTTGAGGGGTGATGGAAAATTTCTATTATCTCCTTCATCACACTCTAAACTGCCCAACTACAGTTAGAATCATTGCTTTCTTTCCATTCCTAGCCTAAGAAAATTTTGTTACATCTTATGCTATATAACAAACATTAGCCAAATAAAGGACAGTATTAACTGATAAGACTGAGGAGAAAGAGGATTTTATACTTTGAACATTGAAAGAGGAACGGATCACTTTTCAGATCCTTTCTTCCTCATTCTTTCTAAATTCCCTTTTGCCCTGAAAGATTCTGCAGATTGGCACTCTGCTCACTGTGGGACCTGGCTTGATTGATTGACTCTCCAAACTCAACAACATGCAACTGAAACTGGGGCCTGCCTATTTTAAAGCCTGGCATGGCCCTGAAAAAACTGGTCAAGGAGAAAGTCTTATTTATGTTGATAATCTTGTAGAATTTATAGCAGGGGAAGAAATCGGTGCAAAGTCAGAATTTAAGCTTGTGGGTGCCATTGGCAATGGACTGACATGTTTGTGTGGCCCTTCCAGTCCGCACAGGCTGAGCTACTCCTCATTCCTGCAGATTACACCTACAATGTACTGTCTTGTTAAGATCTTGCAAACCTGGCAACGATGCCCTTTTCTGCACCTTGTTGGAGAGAAAAGTGGGCCCAGGGTTCTAGTAGACAGAGAGCTCTTTAGCATCCTTGAGGGGAGAGAGGGATGTGTCTTCTGCCAACATCAGCCAGGGGCCCCAGACTGGCTCCTCCAAGGACTGGCGCTGCCATTTGCATCTCTCTGGCACCTCTAGCACAAAGGACACTCAGTTAACCAGAGCACAGTAAATATTTGTGGAGTTGAATTATAAACCATTTGCCCACAGTATGTGGAGATCTTAGGGTACAAATTTTCTACAGGTAGGTAAACCGCAAATAACACAAGTGGGTTACTCATGACATGACTCTGAGAGCAGGCTCTGCTTTGCAGGCTTTTCTGATCAAGGTGGGGAAAGAAGACAGCAAAAGAGAAAGGGATTGAAGAAGGTAGAGAGAAAGGGAGAAAAAGAGTGGAAGGGAAGAGACAAAGGGGAGGGAAGGATAGGAGAAAGGGTTGGGGGAAGAAAAGAAAAGAATTGCCTGGGAAAGAGAAGGAGGAAGGATAGGAGAGGGTAAGAGAGAAAAGAAGGGAGGAAGGAAAGGAGAGAGGGAGGGAGGAAGGGAAGACAAGATGAAGAGGGAGGAAGGGGAGAGAGAAGAAGGGAGAGAAGAAAATGAGGGAGGAGAGGAAGGAGGAAAGGACTATCATTATTCTGTCTCACTTTCTTCTTTTTTTTTTTTTTTTTTTTTTTGAGGCAGAATCTCTCTCTGTCACTCAGGCTGGAGTGCAGTGGCACGATCTCAGCTCACTGCAACCCCCACCTTCCGGGTTCAAGCAATTCTCCTGCCTCAACCTTCTGAGTAGCCAGACTACAGGCGTGCACCACCATGTCCAGCTAATTTCTCTATTTTTAGTAGAGATTGGTATCACCATGTTGGCCAGGCTGGTCTCCAATTCCTGGCCTCAAGTGATCCGCCTGCCTCAGCCTCCCAAAGTGCTGGAATTATAGGTGTGAACCACCGCACCAGGCCTTGTCTGACTTTCTGATGCCACCTTTGCTCCTTCACCTAGTTTAGACCCAAAAGACTCCTCTCCCTCCCTTACTGAGGACCAAGTCTGTGGGACCCTTGGGCCCTACCCCAAGCTGACTCCAGCTGCCCTCTGGATAGCCCTGGCCACCTCCCTGTCTCCAGGCACAGCCCAGAAATCAGTTCCATGAGCTGCTCATCCCTCTCAAATATTTCTCAACTGGTGGCCCCTGATCAACTCCTAAACTCCATCTATATAACTAGGAAACCTCCAGCTCCTGGCCCTCCACCCACCCCAGCACCCCTCCTCACCCCACCAGTCACCTTCACTGTGTTTTTTTCACTTCACCCCTGCCAGCGCCTCTGCTTGTCCCATGACCCATCCACCAGATCATCCAGGTCTTTCTATGGAGTCTTTCCAGGCCCCCTACCTGCCTCTTGCTGCTCCTCAGTGAGGACATTAGCATTTCTTGAGCACACTTTGACATTCATGGCATGATAATTTATTGAAATATTCATTTGTGTGTGTTATCCTCCTATTTTCCACTTCTCCACGCCCCCTCCATTTCAAGCAGGCTTTGTGCCACCTTGCCTGAGGGATTTGATGAAGGCTTCCTGGGAGAAAAATTTAAAACTGTGCAAGAGATAATAGCAGGGAGAGAAGGGGATGCTGGGGGCGGATTTGTGAAGGAATATGTGAGTGCCTGGGAGGTGGATGCTCCATAGGTACTAGTACCTGGGATGGCTAAAACCTGGCACAATGATCCCAGTGCCACCAGGGATTCCAGTGCCCTAAGCATGGCACAAAAGTCACAGAACTGCTGACCTGAGGGAGCTTCAAGGACAGAGCCAGGCAGATGCATTGGAGGTGATTCATGGGGCCAAGAGGGCCTTTCATGCTCTGGTGCCAGGGCCAGATTAAGATGCTGAGAACCTCTGAGTGCTGGGAGCTTATGGTGTACCACTCCCATATGTAATTCAAAATAGAAATAATTCTAAAGAAGGAGGCTGGGCGCATTGGTTCACGCCTGTAATCCTAGCACTTTGGGAGGATCAGCTGAGGTCAGGAGTTCGAGACCAGCCTGGCCAACATGGTGAAACCCCCATCTCTACTAAAAATACAACAATTAGCTGGGCATGGTGGCAGGCGCCTATAATCCCAGCTACTTGGGAGGATGAGGCAGGAGAATCGCTTGAACACTGGAGGCAGAGGTTTCAGTGAGCCGAGATCGCACCCTGCACTCCAGCCTGGGTGACAGAGTGAGACTCCGTCTCAAAAACTTAATAATAAAAAATCAAGAAGGAAATACCTTTTAAAAGAGCAAAGTTCAGATTTGTTAATGTTTTTTCTCCCAGCTTGATTTAAGTGTAATTTACATAAATAAAATCTATTCATTGTAAGTATACAGCCTGCTGAGTTTTGGCAATTGTCTACAGGTATATACAAACCCTCATCACCATAACCAAGACACAGAGCATTTCCATCATTCAGAAAGCTCCTTCTTACCCCTTTGCTGTTGATCCCCAGCCCAGACCCTGGACCCAGGAAACCACTGATCATCTTGCTTTCATTATAGTTTTGCCTTTTCTAGAATTTCTTATAAAGGGAACCATACTGGACACAGCCCATCATTGACTTAGCCTTTTTTGACTTAGCAAAGTTATTCTGAAATTCATTCATCTTGTTGCATGTGTTAATATTTAATCCTTTTTATTGCTGAGCATGGATTTACCATAATTTGGTTTTGATTGATGGACATTTGCCCTGTTTCCAGTTGTTAGCTGTTACCAAAAAATGTTGCTATGAACAATTGCATGCAAGGTTTTGTATGGACAAATATTTTAATTTATCTTGAGAAAAATACTTAGGAAACTTTATAAAACACTGCCAAACTCTTCTCCAAAGTGCCTATATCCCTTTGCATTTCCACCAGCAAGGTAAGAAAGCCCCATATGCTCACCAACACTGAGTGTTGTCAATCTTTTTAATTTTTGCCATTCTACTGAGTGTGACATGGTATCTCATTATGGTTTGAATTATATTTCCTTAATGACTAGTGTTGAGTATCTTTGCATGTTTGCTAATCATTCATGAATTTCTTTGTAAAATGGCTGTTCAAATCATTTGCCCGTTTTAAAATTCATACTGATATCCAGTTGTTCTAGCACCATTTTATTGTATCATTTTATTCCACGTTGTGCAATTAGAGTATGCTACATCAGGACATAATCCTCATAGGCAACGTATGGTCCTCAAGGCATTGATAATAGACAAGATTCTGAGGATGTTATAGAAATGAGGCCAGAAAAGCATAATCTAGATCATGTTGTTCCCCTAGAAAATCCTTCAGGATGTTCTGTGTTGTTCACTTACCATCTGTTGTATTCCATGAGTTAACAACAGGCAGAGAAGAACATCTGTCCACCAAGAAACAAGAGGCCACTTCGCTGCAAAACCTCAGTGGGCCCGTTTTACTTTATTCATTAAGGACCTGACTGGATAATCCAAGAAATGCAAATTATAGCACCTCTCATCACAGTTTAGAGTAATTACTGGTTTAATGTCTCTTTTTCCTACTGGTCTCTGAGCTCTGAGAGGGGATGGCTAGGACCATGTCTTTATCACCACTAATTAACACAGAGTAGTCTAAAAATACATGTTAAATGCTATAATTTTTACCTGGCAGCTTGGCAATAACTGTAAAACACTGACAATTGTCAGTATTGAGAAGGGTGTGGGAAAAAGGGAACCCTTATAACCCTTATGGTGGAAGGTGGTATAAATTGATACAACTTTTGTAACATTTCTGGAAAGTGATCCAGTCAGAAATTGACCAAAATCACTAAGTTACTGACTGATGAAACTGAAGCATTCATGTACTTAGCTATGTGCTAAAATAACCTAAATGTTTAGCAATAAGGATTTAAATAATTTATAAAGCCTCTGTATGATGGAATATTCTACAATACAATATTTACATGTTCTCGTGGTTTTTGCATAAATAAGCAAACATAATTGTATCTATGTACAAATATATATGTACTTCATACAACAAAGTAGTAGGTATTCTTGGGCAGTAAGAGTTTTTAATTGATTTACTGTATTGTCTAAGTATTTTTAAAAGAGTGCATATTATTGTTTAAAAGGAAAAATATGTAGCTATTTTCATTTTCAGATGGAAAAATATTCTGTCTAATCAAAGAATATGTTTTTTTAAATCATCAACACCCAAGTTAAACTCCTACTTCTTCCATGAAGCTTTCCCTAATTATTTCAAGCCATAGAGTTATCTTTCTGCTTATAAGAATTAAACCACTCCTCTATAATTTGGCACTTTTACACTGTCATATACAGTTGCAGAGTCATTTTGTGAGCTGTGCCCTATCTCCTTGGCCACACCATATAAGCTCACGCAAGCTATTAGAATCTGCTGTCACAAAACTTGGTGCAATGTTGACCACACACCGATGACCCACACGAACTTGCTGATTAATTTCCTGGTGTGTTAGAATGGCCTCTGATTGCATACCCACTGTGGGCAGACTCTGCTATGCACTTTGCATACATGACCACTGATCCTCATCCATCACACAAGGGCAGCATGAGTATACCCTCACACAGATGGCAAAACTGAGCCTCACAAAGCTTAAGGGAGTCACTCTCACTTACACATCTGTTAATTGGCAGAGGTGGGGTGGGATTTGAACCAAGGTTGTAAGACAGCAAGGCCCGTGCTTCTGAAAGTCTGAGAGTATCCAGCATATGGTTTTTTTTTTTTTTTTTTGGATCCAGGGTCTCACTCTGTTGCCCACTTTGAATGCAGTGATGCAAACACGGCTCACTGTAGCCTCAAACTCCCAGTCTCAAGCTCCTCCTACCTCAGCCTCGTGAGGAGCTGAGACTATAGGTGCATGCCACCACACCCGGCTAATTTTTTTATTATTATTTTTTGGAGAGATGGGGGTCTCACTATGTTGCCCAGGCTGGTCTTGAACTCCTGGGCTCAAACAATCCTCCTGCCTCGGCCTTCCAAAGTGCTTATATTACAGGTGTGAACCACCATGGCTCTTGGCCTTGTATTTGTACGTTCTACCCATGTCTAGCAAGCACCATCTCCAGGCTTCTTGTCAAGATCAACCTTTAAAGGAGCTTGGGAGAAGCTTGGGGGTACAGGATAGGAAACAGGGAGTTAAAGAAGAGCTTTTCCCCCAGGCAGCTGGGTCCTGCCTTCTCACTCACAGACTTGCTCACTTGCAGGGACTTTCCGCAGGGCAAATCTTGTGACTTTTAAAGCCCCCTGTCCTCTTCTTCTCCTTCCCTACAAATAGTTGTTTAGAAAGGAGGATATAATTGGCACAAACAATTCTCACCTTTGTCTTTTTTTTTGCCCTAAAGTGCAGTGAAAAAGCATGCCTCTCTGAGTTGTTTCTGGCCCTCTCTCTAAAGATGAAAGGGCTCTCTATAAACCTGCTCACCCAAAGAACTGGGAGGTAGCAGGGAGTCCAAAAACAGGAATTATCTAAGTATCCAGAGAGTTTTCTTTTTTTTTGCCTAAAACAATCCCTTGCATTATGTGGGCAGCCTGAGAAATATTTGTTAAATATTTGTTCATAAATGTAAAACTTTTGTACGTCAAAGGAAAAGGAGCAAAGTTAAACAGCACGTAAAAATGTGGTGAAAATATTCATTGAAAAATGAAAGATAGGCCAGGCATCGTGGCTCACGCCTGCAATCCCAGCACTTTGGGAGGCCAAGGCGGGTGGATCACTTGAGGTCAGGAGTTTGAGAACACCATGACCAACATGGTGAAAACTACAAAATTAGCCGGGCATGGTGGTGGGCACCTGTAATTCCAGCTACTTGGGAGACTGAGGCAGGAGAATTGCTTGAACCTGGGAGGTGGAGGTTGCAGTGAGCCGAGATCGCACCCCTGCACTCCAGCCTGGACAATGAAGTGAGACTCCATCTCGAAAAAGAAAAAAAGAAAGAAAGAAAAGGAAAAGGAAAGATAAAAGATTAAACCTCTTTGTGATATGCTCACACATCTCCCGTTAGAAATGGGAGCTAAACACAAGGACACAAAGACAGGAACAGTAGACAATGGGAATTCCACAAGGTGGGGAAGGGGATGGGGGACACAAGGGTCAAAAAACTACCTATTGGCTACTATTTTCACTACTTGGATGACAGGTTCGTTAGAGGCCAAAACCTCAGCATCACTCAATATACTCATGTAACAAACCTGCACAGGTACTCCGTGAATCTAAAATAAAAGGAAGAAATGTTTCTTTGTGATATATAAAGATCTCATAGAGACAACTAGAGAACCCCACCAAGATCCCAATAGACACACGAACAAAAACAATGGACAGGATTTTTCACACACACACACAAAGGAAATATACCAGATAATAAAATACAAGGAAGCATCTAATATGGCTTGGCTCTGTGTCCCCACCCAAATCTCATCCTGAATTGCACTCCCATAATTCCCACATATTGTGGGAGGGACCAGTGGGAGATCATTTGAATCATGGAGGCAATTTCCCCCACACTGTTTTTGTGGTAGTGAATAAGTCCCACGAGATCTGATGAGATCTCATCGGGGGTTTCCGCTTTTGCTTCTTTCTCATTTTTCTCTTGCTGCTGCCATGTAAGCAGTGCCTTTCACCTCCTGTCATGATTCTGAAGCCTCCCCAGCCATGTGCAATTGTAAGTCCAATTAAACCTCTTTTTCTTCCCAGTCCTGGGGTATGTCTTTATCAGCAGTATGAAAACAGACTAATACAGCATCCAACCTCAATCATTAAAAAGAGGCAAACCAAAACAATAAGACACAATTTTAGTTTATCAAATTAGCAAAGATGTTTGTTGGATAATACATTTCCCTTGAGGCTGGAAAGGGTGGAATGCAAAGGAGCCACCCAAGTGTTGCTGGTAGAAGCAACTGGAACAACCTCTTTGAAATATGCTTTGGAATTCTTATCCCAGACATGGGATGGAGTTACCAGACGGATTACTGGGAAAGTGGGCTTTGGAGTCAGGCAGGCCTCAATTTGCCTGCGGCCAGTCACCTAGTATATTTAAGTCTCAGGTTCCTCATCTGTAAAATGGGAATCATGATACATATTTTCAGGATGTTGCGAAGACTACAGAAACCTAAGTCAGAGCACTCAGAGGCACCTGTGGCATGGGCTGAGACAGGAGCTAGTGGTGCAAAGAAGCAGAGCTGGTAGAGAACCACTTTCGTGATGGCCACAGCAAATCCAATGGCTGTGGCCATGGTGGCCTCACTGGACCAGCCGTGTGCTGTGATCTCAGCTATTACTGACCTCCCTTCCTTCCTGCTGATTTTCAAGCCATTTTCCAGCCTTTTCAGCATTTTTCCATGTTACCCACAACACTTTCAATAAATTCCTTTTTTGCCTAAATCATACTTTCTGTTGCTTGCAGCTAAGAGCCCTGAATATACAGATCACGAGGTATGGGCAGAGAGGCAGAACCTATAGCTAGGCCACCAATGTCTAAGGAGATTGATATTTTCCCTTTTGTGGCCCCTTGCTACTAGGCAGTAAGCTAAAATGGATCCCAAAGACCAGTCATGGTAAGTATCATTCCATTTTCTAAATACCTTTGTTTTTCTAAATGCATTTGTAACCCAGCCTGCCCAAATCTTATGGGGGTTGAACTCAGAGGTGGGTTCGCAGTCAGGAGGCCTAAGCTCAAATCTCAACATGCCTCTAACTAGCTGTGGGAGTGTTATGGACTGAAAATCATATGCTGAAGCCCTAACCCGCAACGTGAATGTATTTGGAGAGAAGGCCTTTAAGGAGGTAATTAAGGTTAGGTGAGGTCATGAGGCTGGGACCCCAATCCAATAGGATTGGCATCCTTGTAAGAAGAGAAAGGGACACTAGAGAGCTCACTCTTTGTGCCTACCCACAGGAACTTGCTTGAGGATACAGCAAGAAGGCAGCCGTCTACAGGCCTCACCAGAAACCAACCCTGCTGGCAGCTTGACCTTGGATTTCTAGTTTCCAGAGCATGATGAGAATAAATGTCTGTTGTTGGAGTCACCCAGTCTATGGCATTTGCTCTGTCACCCAGGCTGGAGCGCAATGGCCCTCTCTCGCTCACTGCAACCTCCGCCTCCAGGGTTCAAGTGATTCTCCTGCCTTAGCCTGCTGAGCAGCTGGGATTACAGGCGCGTGACACCACACCCGGCTAATTTTTGTATCTTTTTGTAGAGACGGGATTTTACCATGTTGGCAAGACTGCACAAAGTGATTTACCCAAAGTCACTGAATCAATCTGTTCAGCTGCTATTACAAAATACCAACAACAGAAATGTAATCTCTCATGGTTCTGGTGGCCAGAAGTCTGAGATTAAGATGTTGGCAGGACTGTGTGCTCCCTCTGAACTTTCTAGAGGAGAGTCTTTATTTGCCTCTTCCAGCTTCTGGTGGCTCCCAGTGTTCCCTGGCTTGTGCCCATATCACGCCAGTCTCTGCCTCCATCTTCACATGGCCTTCTCTGTGTCTGCGTTGTCTCCCTTTCTGTATCTTATAAAGGTTTATTACTTGTTATTTGATTTAAGGCCCACTAAGATAATCCAGAACCATCTCTTTACATTAATTACATCTGCAAAGATGCTTTTCCCAAGTGAGGTCACACGTATAGGTCAGGATGTAGACATACGTTTTTGATGGCCACCATTCAACCGACTACAGACAGTGATAGTGATATATTTACTGGGGCAGCCCCTGTAGCTCTTGTTTCCAGTTACATAGGCACATACCTGCTTCTTGGACCCTCCTGGAATTTCTGTAAGCTACCTTTAAAACATTCATACTCTTAAGTTAGCAGAGTACTTGCCTCTAAGCAAGAACTCTGACTGATACATACTTGAATTTCCAAGTCTCACTTTTTGAACTGGAAAATGCAAGGATTGGACCAAGTAACCTTTAACCTCCCTTCCTGTTCTGGTTGATTCTAGAATTGTCAGTTGAGCTTGGTTCATGGAGATGTGACAGATCAATGCCATCAGTATTAGGAACTCAAATGAAGAGTCTTTAAAATGTGATCTCCATAGGAGGGCTGTGGGGAGCTGTCTCTTGCCCTTCAGAGTGACGGGTCTCAAAAAACAGCCGGTCAAGTGATGAGTGCTGGTAAACAACAATAACCTTGGAATGCAAATCTGTGGAGTCAGATTTTTAATATTCAAGATGTTAGATAATCTCTTTATGATAGTGATAAAGCTAGGCTCCGAAAATGAAATTGAGAATGCTGATCGGCAAGGGGAGGCAACAAGAACTAATTGCACACAGCAGGGTGTGAATTTTCAGAGCCACAGAAACAGGAGTGACTATGCTCACAAGAAAGCTCCAAGCAGCATGCTTCAGAAAGCACACAGTGCTTAGAGTCAGAGTTCTTATCCCAGCCTGGCCACCAGCCGACATGGGTCTTGCAGCCAGTCACTCCCTTTCCCTGGGTCTCCGAAGCTGCATGAGATGAAGCCTGAGGAAGCAATATACTGATGTAGAAGGGTTAGAATTTGTTAAATAAAAAGAACTGAAGTAGTAACTCTCAGCAGGAGCATCCTCTGGGGGAAAGGGACTCAAATTTTCTCCCCGGTTTTCATTGTAAGATCAATGGCATTTGGGTACTAACATGCCTTCTTTTGGGTGGTACTGGATGGTGCTCCATAGTGTTGAACTTCCACAAAATCAATCATCAGATAATCCAATTTAGGTGACTCCTAACCTAACACTATTAGTCAGAAACATCTGGGTTCAGAACTTCAACTCCAACTAGCTTAAACAAAAAGACTTGATTGGCTCCTGTCATTGGGATCTTTAAGCTCCCTTTAGACATGACCTGATTCAGGTTTCTAGCTGTGTCTTAAGGAGAATGCCTCTCTTTCCAGTCCTTGGCTCAGCTTTCTTTTGTGTTGTCTTCATTCTCAAGTGGCTGCCCACCTGCTCCAGGTTTCCCTTCAGCTCAGTATCCACTGTAGAAAGGACATACCCCCTTCCTAACAGCTCCAGCAAGAGTCTAGAGCTGCCTTCTGAAGGGCCTTGCTCACCCCTGACCAGCCACTGTGACCAGAGAACATAGCATGCTTGATGCCCAGGCCTGGAGGCTATGTTCTGTCCTGGAGCCATGAGTGGGGTCAGCCCCACTCACATCACCAGACCAAGAATGGAGCCAGGTGGTGTCTCCAAGAGGCAACTACCTGGAGAGGCTGAGATGAATTCTATTATGGTTAATAAGAGAGGATACTGCATGTATTAGTTTGCTATCGCTGCTGTAACAAATTACCACAAACTTAGTGACTTCAAACAACACAAATGTATCATTTTACAGTTCTGGAGTTCCAAAGTACAAAACCAGTCTCAGTGGGCTAAAATCAGGGTGTCAGCAAGGCTGCTTCCCCTCCAGAGGCTGTGGGGAAAAGGTCTGTTTGCTAGTCTTTTTCTAGCTTCTGGAGGTCCGTCACTTGCATCACTTGGCTCATGGCCCCATCCTCCATCTTCAAAGCCATCGTATAGCCTCTGTCTTCCTCTCTCTCTTCTTCTCTTCTTTTCTCCTCTTCTTTTCCTCTCTTCCTCTCTCTCTTCTTCTCTCTCTCTTCTTCTCTTCTTTTCTCCTCTTCTTTTCCTCTCTTCCTCTCTCTCTCTTTCCCCCATCCACCCCTCCTCCTGCTTCCCTTTTACAAGGATACTTGTAATTACATCAGGTCTACCCAGATAATCCAGGATAATCTCTCCGTTTCAAAATCCTTAATTGGGTCACATCGGCAAAGTCTTTTCTGCCATTCAAGGTAACATAACCACAGGTTCCATGGATTAGGACAGGAATATATTTGGGAGGTCATTTCGTGGACAGGAAAGAACAGATATTCTTTACAGAATCTGCTCCTGCCCACAGGTTACAAGAGACAATAAAGATCTGATGCTAGCAACAAATAATATGAAGGAAGAAGTTTACTAGAGTCAAGTGTGAAGATGTAAATTCAAGCCCAGACTCCACCATTAACTAGCCCTCTTTGACTCAGTGTTTTTGTCTATATAATGGACATGTCTACTTCAGTCTCTGAGTTATCATGACCAAAAGTTCATGAAAGCACATTTACAAATGCAAACTATCATTTCTGGAACGAAAATCATGGAATGAAATTGGGGGATATGAAATTTCACTCACCTTTGCAGTCATTCACACCAACTCTAGGCGATGAGGCTTCTTTTTCCACAGTAAGGAAGGCTCCATCTAGAGCAAGAAGGTCACTCATCAGATCTGGATATTAAAGTAGCATGATGCTGGGCACTGTGGCTCATACCTGTAAACCCAGCACTTTGGGAGGCCAAGGCAGGTAGATCAACTGAGGTCAGGAGTTCGAGACCAGCTTGGCCAACATAGTGAAACCCTGTCTCTACTAAAAATACAAAAAAAAAAAAAAAAATTTAGCTGGAGCATGGTGGTGCAAACCTATGATCCCAGCTACTTGGGAGGCTGAAGCAGGAGAATTGCCTGAACCCTGGAGGCAGAGGTTGTGGTGAACTGAGATGGCGCCACTGCACTCCAACCTGGGTGACAGAGCAAGACTCTGTCTCAAAAAAAAAAAAAAAAAAGTAGCATAAAAAGCCAGAATTTGCCAAGAGAAAAAAGGATTTTCTATACTCCCCAAGGTCCTGTTATGTGGCCATTAGGTCATATAATGTGTTAACACATTAACAACAGCTAAAACCGGCTGCCCAGGTGCCAGTTTTACTCCAGATATGATGTTGTGGCTTTGGAGACATGGGAAGCCATGTATTCCCACCTCAGTGTTCTGTGGGCAAGAGAAAAGAGAGGCAAAGGGAGCAGTTCAAATGCCAGCCTTCTTGTTCCCCTTCCCATCCCCCACCTCGGGACAAACACAGATGGATGATAGGACCCAAGGGGCACTTTGGTTACTAGACAGTGAGGAGGTCATGCTAAACTTCCCCATGTGTACCAGTGGAGGGGAGAGCATGGCAAAGAAGTGCCCATGTGGTCACATCCAGCCATTGGTGGAAGGAAGTGCCTGGCTGGCTAGACGGCCTGCCACAACCCTCCTGGCTTCCCATGGCCAGCCCGGGATGTACAGGGCTCCAGAGAGCAAATGGCCTGCAGCAGAACTTAGAACCTATTGTGACTCAATGGCCTCCAGTCTAGGGATGAGGGAGATACATGTGGCTCTGAGGCCTCGGGCAGAAAAGAGTAAACATAGTCAGTTTGAGACTGCTTACAAGGTTGGCCCTTGGCTGGCATCTATGAACTTGGATTTGGGGTGGGTTCCCAGCAGTCCCAGAAAGGACAAGAGCAGCTCGCTGCACCTGAACTCTTTGTACAAAAATGTGGTTTATGCTGAACATCTGCCTTCCTTCTGGAAGCCCGGACTTTTGGTACATCCTAGGCCACAGATGCTTATATGACTTACCCTCAGTAAAATCCTTGGACTGACTCCTAGGCTTAGTGGCACTTCCCTGGTAGACAGCATTCCACATAGGTTGTCACAACTCTTTCAAAATGAACTAAGTATACCCTGTGTGACTTCTTGGAATTTTGCACCTGGTCTCCTCCAGCTTTGCCCCATGTGTCTCTTCCTTTCACTCATTTTATTTTGCACCCGTTCATTGTAACAAATCATAGCCATGACTGTGACTATATGCTGAATCCCATGAGTCCTCCTAGCAAGTCTTTGGAGCTGAGGGTGGTTGTGGGGATCCCCGACCCAGGCCCTTCTTCCCCTGCCTCCAAGATGGCCCTTGAGTTCTCTTCTATACACCCAGCTGATTCTTAGAGAGAAGCAGGAGTGGCGTGGAATCTGAACCACTGAGTGTGGAGCTGAGAGACATGCCCCTTCCAGAGGTTGTGTTTATTACTTATTGGACTAAATGTTGATTTCTCTCCTTCTTACCATTCACTACATTTTTGGATACTTCTAGGTGTAATGTGAACAAACACTCAAGCCCCGTGTCATTGTTACTGTAAAATGTCAGTTTCTCACCATTCCCATGTGTCCATCTCTACCCTCTCCACTCAGCAGTTGACAGGGCAATCAGTTCACCAAAGAATTGGTCTCCCCCTCATCAGGCCAGTTCCTGGGACTCCCCATCACCAAGTCCATGCTCAGATCCATCTCCTGTCAACACTGACCCTAACTCTTCCACATATATATATGAGGGAAATAGAGAAATTATTTTCTCTTTGGGTAAATTCTGGCTTTTCATGCTACTTCAATATCCAAATCTGATGAATGACCTTTTTGCTCTAGATGGAGCCTTTCTTTCTCTGGAGAGAGAAGCCTCATAGCCTAGGGTTGGTGTGGATGACTGCATATATATGGAAGAGATAGGGCCAGTGTGTGTTTTTTAGATATTTTAACATATACATTTAACATATATGTATACACATGCATCTTATATATACATCTCATATACATATACATCTCGTATATATACACATCTCATATATACACATCTCATACATACACACACACATGCATGCGTGCATTTGGTGGCCTGGTTTTTTTTTTTTTATACTTTAAGTCTAGGGTACATGTGCACAACGTGCAGGTTTGTTACTTATGTATACATGTGCCATGTTGGTGTGCTGCACCCATTAACTCGTCATTTACATTAGGTATATCTCCTAATGCTATCCCTCCCACCCATGGCCTCCCCACAATAGGTTGGTGGCCTGTTTTCTTATCTGTCAGATGAAAGTGGGAATTATAAAATACCTAAATTGTTGACCATTACACATGAAAATTGCATAGTTACGTATGAGTGTGTATGCGTCTCAGCACAGACAAATAATGTGGTAAGCACTCATTACATTCGTAGACTTGGGAACTTTTTATTAAGCTTTCTTTCATATTCATTATCTTAATACAATCTACAAATCCTCGTAAAAATTATATGTATATATAGATTCATTAAAAATTCCCAGTTTTGACTTGACCATGGAGAATAAGGTATTTGTCCATTTGTGTCTAGGTGGGTCGAACGTAAATAACTTCAGCACTAAAAGTTTAACCAGTGAGAAAATATTCCCTGAAATCAAGGGGCCATTCCATAAACTGATGCCTGTGAAACATTGGTCAAGTAGATCTGAGAAGCCCCTACCAGGGCTAATAGACCAGGATTTTTCAGATGGAGTTCACTCCAGGCAGGTGTTGGGATCAGAAAGCTCCTGTTTGATGCTATAATTTCATGTTTCTTAGATCGTATCCTTAGTGGTGAAAGTTATCCAAGTCACATGGTACCAAAATGTGTTACTGGCAGCAAATCTGTAGGGGTCTGCAGCAACCTCAATTTTTGCCTCCTCAGAAGAAAGAATTCAACTAAGGGGCAGAAGGCAGAAGGAGAGACTGGGGCAAGCTTTAGAGCAGGAATGAAAGTATATTAAAAAGCTTTACGGCAGAAACAAAAGGCAGGAAAATACATTTGGAAGAGGGCCAAGCGGGCAACATGAATGGCAAGTGCACGATTTGACCTTTGACTTGGGGTTTTATATGTTGGCAGACTTCCAGGGTCTTGCGTTCCTTCTCTCAATTCTTCCCTTGGGGTGGGCTGCCGGCACTTGGGAGGGGAGCATGTGCAGTGTGTTTACTGGAGTTGTACCCATGCTCACTTACAGTGTTCTTCCCTTACCAGCCCAATGTCCCTAGGAAACCATATGCCAGTTAAACTCCACCATTTTCCTCCTTAGTGCTCATGTGTGAGCCCACTCTCCCAACTGCTGAGATCTTATCAGGTAGCTGCTAATAATCAGTTTCAGGTTTTTCCTTTCTATAGAGAGACTACCTTTTTCTGGGACTGGCTGGGACCAATTATTATTTTAGAGAGACGGTTAACCTCCTGACCATCACCTGATGGTCACCTGACATTCTTGGTGGGGGGGCTCTCCTGCCCTGTTCATGTCTGACTAGCTACTCACTGTAACAGGGAGACACACACACACAAAACCAAGTGGAAGATATTTTCAGAGAGTGACTCTGGAGTACTTTGAGGAAAATGAAATGGGGTTATGTGATCGAAGCTGGTTGGTGCAGAAGCACTGCCTTAGAAAGGGTGGTCAAGGGAATGCCCAGTAAGGATCTGACATTTGGGCCAAAACTGGAATAATGAGAAGTCAACCATGTGCAAATCTGGAGGGTGCATCTCAGGGGCAGAGAGTGGCAGCACAAAGGCTCTAAGGCAGGGATAAGGTTGATGTATTCAAAGGACATTAGAAGTGACCAGAATGGCTACATTGTGTTGAATATGGTCAAGGAGTTGGTGTTAAAAAGCAGGCAGAGGCCCAGTAGCCTAGAGATACAACCCAGATATGGCAGGAACTTTTGGCCACCCCCACCCACTCCAATATCTGGCCTATTATTCCATAGCAATAAAACTTCCAAGTTTTAGCTAAGCACGTGACTGCCTGCAATAAAAACTACATCTCCCAGCCTCTCTTATAGTTAGGTGATGTAGTCTTGTGACTAAGTTTTGCAAATGAGGTATTAGCAAAATTACCTTGCTTAAAAGATAGCTAGTATATGCTCTCTGCCCCTTCTTTTTCATGCCTCCTTCCTACAGGGGTCCTGCTCTTTGGACCCATGATGCAATGACGGGTGCTTTTGCTGTCATATTGTGTCATGAAGAGGTAGACCACATCCAGGGATGGTGGAACAATGACCTGAAAGGTGCCTGTATTCCTCAGGAGTTCATGGAGTTTAGACACACTAGGAAGCCTGGACTACTTACCTCCCTCTCTACAGGAGGAAGAAATACACAAAGTAGATTTCTGTTTCTTTAAGGCACAGTTATTTGGGGTCTCTATTACCCTCAATTGAACAATAGCTGCCTTTGCTATTGATAGCCACAATAAAGACTATGGGTGCCTCCTAAGTTTTTGACTTGAGCAATTGAATAGGTTTTGCTAATTTAAGGAAGTGGTAAAGACTAAGGGGAAAAAAAACAAAAACAAGATTTGGGTGCAAATCAAGAATTATCTTTTGGTTATGCTGGAGCTGAGATGCTGTTATACATCCAAGAGAATCTATAGACAAGCAGGCAGCTGAATATTTGAGTTTGAAGCTTGGGAATGGGGAGGAGGCAGAGCTGAAAGCATAAATTTTGAAGCCACTATAGATTGAGATGTCTCAAGAGTCATCAGCAGCACCACGTCCTCCACATCCTCCAAGGGGGGGATGACCTTGCCTTTACTGTGAAAGGTAAGCTTCATATTATACCACAAATTCTTGGAAAAAAAATGGAATTTGGGTAAATCAAATTTCATTATACCTATACTGGACAAACTTGCTATTTCAAAACATCCTTTCATTAATTATTTCAAGAAGTCTAAGTTTTTTTTCTGTCAGTTCTCCTTCTTTTACCTTTTTAGTTTGTCCAAATTTTGGTATTTGGGTCTTTTTTTTTTTTTTCAAGCATTCTTGCATTTTCTTTCCTGTAAATGAAAGTGTTAAAAAGAGATTTACACTGTTACAGTAGGTAGCTAGTCAGACATGAACAGGGCAGGAGAGGCTCCCCCACCCACCACCAAGAATGTCAGGAGACCATCAAGTGATGGTCAGGAAGTTGTTAACTGTCTCTCCAAAATAATAATTGGTCCAGCCAGTGCCAGGGGAATGCAGTCTCCCTATGGAAGGGAAAAACCTGAAACTGGTGATCAGTAGCTTCCCAGTAAGATCTTAGCAGTTGGGTGAGTGGGCATACACGTGTGCCCTAAGAGGCAAAGTGGTGGAGTTTAACTGGTGTATAACCTCCTAAGGGACTTTGGGCTGGTATGGGAAGAACGTCTCGAGTGAGCATGCGTACAACTCTAGCAAACACACTGCGCATGCTCCGCTCCCAAGCACTGGCAGGCACTGCTCTTGCGGACGGCCCCTCCCAAGGGGAGAATCAGGGAAGAAGGGATGTAAGACCCCAGAAGCATGCCAATATATAAAACCCCAAGTCAAAAAGTCAAACTTGTCTTGTAAGTCGCCCACTTGGTCCTCTTCCAAGTGTACTGTCCTTCCTTTTGTTTCTGCAGTAAAACTTTTTTTTTTTTGAGACAGAGTCTCACTCTTGCCCAGGCTGGAGTACACTGGCGCGATCTCGGCTCACTGCAACCTCCGCCTCCCAGGTTCAAGCGATTCTGCTGCCTCAGCCTCCCGAGTAGCTGGGATTACGTGTGCATGCCACCACGCCCAGTTAATTTTCTGTATTTTTAGTAGAGACAGGGTTTCACTATTTTGGCCAGGCTGGTCTTGAACTCCTGACCTCAGGTGATCCGCCTGCCTCAGCCGCCCAAAGTGCTGTGATTACAGGTGTGAGCCACCATGCCTGGCCAGTAAGGCTTTTTAATAAACTTTCACTCCTGCTCTAAAACTGGCCTCAGTCTCTCCTTCTCCCTTCTGCCCCTCCATCAAATTCCTTCTTCTAAAGAGGCAAGAACTGAGGTTGCTGCAGACCGCTACAGATTCGCCTCTGGTAACATCCCGACTCAAGAACATAAGCTTCATCAGGCCAGGGGCCTGAGTTGGTACTCCATAAATACTTGTTAAATAAATGAATGAGCTTATCAATTAGTTTTTCTCATCAACACATTTGAAATTGAATTTATTAATTTGTTTTATCATTAGTATTCCTGAGCTTCCCACAGAGATGCTACTGCTGTCTTTGGACAATTTCTTTGCTGCTGAGATAAGGAAACGACTCATTTTCCCGAGGCCTCATCAGGAGAGAAGGGACAAGACTTCAAAGGAAGCTGCAACTTTACTGCCTGAACTGGCCCTAAAGGAATGGGGAAGAGAAAGATCAGGAAGGTTTTTGCAGCCTTTTGTGCTACCATCCTGTCTGGAAGTTTCTGAGCTGGGTCTCTGGGTGGCAGCTGCAGCTCCTGGGCAAGGTAGGCTGTAGCAGTCAAGACCAGTCTCCTTCCTAGTTCTACCACTTACTGGCTGTGTCAGTGTAGCGTTAGGCAAGTCCCTTAAACACTCAGTGCCTCAGTTTCCTCATTTGTAAGTTGATACAAATAGTGACAACTCCTCCATCATGGTCTGTTGTGTTGATTACATTAGTTAAAATATGTAAAGTGCCTTTTAAGCTGAATATGTAATAAGCTTTCAATCAATGAAGTTATTATTCTTAGATGCCAGGCACTCCAAGTATACTGTCTCTAAGTCTCCCAGATAACCTTGTAAAGGTAGCCATTTAACGGACAAAATCGAGGCTTGGAGAGAGCAAGTTTTTTTGCTCAAAGAACTCCAGGGCTCTTCATACCTAATCACCCCCGTAATGTGGCTGAACCCCGTGAAAACCACCTGGAATAAGTTCTGGTTTCAGGGGCAGGACTACCGTCTTGATGTGCTAACTCAGCAGATATGACCTGAGTGGCCACCACACTGGCTCATTTGGCTACACGTACAAAAAAGTTCTCCTTGACTTGTACTAAGACTTTACCCTGAGCTTAACCCTGGAATAGGCACTGCGGATGCCAAAGGTGCAGGAAATCAGCCCTTGCCCTGAGGAAGCTCACAGGCGTGCAAACCGAGCCCCCAACATTTCAGGAAACAGTGGCCAGTACTCTGCCAGGGGCCATGCAAGGCTTCCTAGAGGAAAGGAAAGGATGTCAGACTTCAGTCTAGAAGGATGAGCAGAAAATAACAAAGCAAAAATGTGGGTGGGGGTAAGGAAGAAGAAGGATGGATCTGGGAATAAAAGAGCTTCCCAAAGACAGGGAACTGAAGAGACAAAGGTACAAACATGTGGAACATGGGTCTTTGTGTCAGTCACTGCTGAATCTCCTAGAATGATGGCACGTAGCAGGTGACCAATAAATGCTTGCTGATTGAGTAGGAAACCAAGGGAAATTAGGCATTATTGCTTGCAGAGACAAATGAGACTCAGAAAGGCTAAATAGTTTTCCCAAAGTTCACAGAGCGGGTAAGTAGAGTATCCAGGATGTGAATCCAGCACTTTTGACTGTGAGCTCCACAGAGACATAAAGTAATAGTAAAACAGTAAAAAGTGGAGCTACCCAAACCAGGAGGAAAAAAAAAAAAATCCTCTATCAACTCCAGAATGGATAAATTAAATGTGGCATAGTCCAGGCACAGTGGCTCAAGCCTGTAATCCCAGCACTTTGTGAGGCCGAGGCAGGTAGATCACTTGAGCACAGGAGTTTGAGACCAGCCTGGGCAACATGGAGAAATCGCATCTCCAAA
>NW_012110919.1:15680113-15680534 GCF_000951035.1 Colobus angolensis palliatus | reverse complement strand
AAAAAAAAAAAAAAATTAGCCAGGTGTGGTGGTGCATGCCTGTAGCCCCAGCTGCTTGGGAGGCTGATGTGGGAGGATTGATTGAACCTGGAGGCTGCAGTGAGCCTGGGCAACAGAGTGAGACCCTGTCTCCAAAAACAAACAAAAAAAAAAGGTGATATAGTCGCACAATGGAATACTATACAGGAAAGAAAATGAAGGAAAAACTATCACAGGCAACCACAAGCCACAAGGATGAATCTCACAAGTACCATGTGGAGTAAAGAAGCAGCCACAAAAAGCTACATAGGCTATGGTTCAATGCATGTGAAGTTTATAAGCAGGCAAATCTTTATTTTATTTTATTTTTTTTTAAGACAGAGTCTTGCTCTGTTGCCCAGGCTGGAGTGCAGTGACCTAATGTCGTCTCACTGCAACCTCT
>NW_012110919.1:15641102-15679099 GCF_000951035.1 Colobus angolensis palliatus | reverse complement strand
GGGAGCTGAGATCTGGCCACTGCACTCCAGCCCGGGCGACAGAGCAAGACTCCATCTCCAAAAAAAAAAAAAAAAAGAAAACTAAGGGTGAAATCCCCCACCGCTGGGCCCATCCAGCACCAAAGCTAATGCAGTTTGGCCACATGGCCACATGCCATGGGAGGGCCAAGCTGCCTGCCAAGCTCCAGCGAGTCCCAGATCCTTTCCCAGGTACATATGGTCTTTCTTTGCCCTCTTTTTCCATTGCCCTGCACAGGATACCTTTTTATAACATGAGGCTTCTGGACTCAGACTGACCACAGGCACATGTGTTTTTAGGAAAAGAAGGTGGAGCAGCTGCTTGGAGCTGCTAGCCACAAGTGTGGGGAACACGTTGTCCTATAGCTCACCGACTCCCATCTCAAAGGCCTTGTCATTTGGTGCAACCGCCCCAGCCCTTCTCGTCCTCACCAGGCACCTACACCCCATCCTGGGCTTGTGTCTTCCCGCCAGGGACACCCAACCCTGTGTCGTACCCCAGGACTTCTGCCCTGCCCCACCTCCTTCCCATACACTATAATCATATGTTCACACACACACACAAACATGCTCAGTCACACTCATATTCACTCCCACCACATGCTTACACATACACGTACTCACACACATTCTCATGCATGCTCACTCTCACTTATCAAGAACAGCTCATAACAAGGAAATGTCCCTTGAACACCACAAAAGCCTTGTGAATCCGGGGCAGAGTTTCTGAAAACATGGTCTGAATACCCTCCCATCATTGTCCTGTGTCACAGTCATCTGCAGTGGAAAACTCCACAGCCTGCTCAGCCAAGCCCTAGACTGACTGAAACGGCATCTGTGGCAGCATAGCCCAGGAATCTGCAGCTTCACAAGTTGTGGGTAGTTTTTACCTGAGAGCAGGAGAAAAGGCAGGAGGGGGTGACAGGGTGCAGGCACCAAATGCTTCTGAGGTAGGGATGCAGAAGCGAATGTGAGTCCACACGCCTGAGCCACAGAAGCCCCCAACTCTGCTCTGGGCATGACGGAGATGGGTCTGCCTGGGCTCAGAAAAGTCTGGCTATTGGCTGCAGGATTAGAGAGGAAGGCAGAGGCTGACTTTTTCCTTTTCAGTCACGGGAACAAAGTGCCCAAAGACCAGAAAAGGGCAGATGTCGCTCTACAGTAAGGTGACTTTCATTATCCTGGGAACTTCTGACAGGGGTTGAATATTAGATTGCTCAGTTATCTGTGGCTGGATAATCAACCATTCCAAAATGTAATGGCTAAAATGACAACCATTGTATTACATCTCACAATTCTGTGGGTTGACCAGCTGGCTCATTTCTGCGGCTCTTACCTGAAGTCTTTTGTATGGCTTCAGTGAGGTGGCAGCTGGGGCTGGAACATTCAGCACGGCTTTGCTCATTTGTCTGGCACCACGGTGGGGATGGTTGGAAGGCTCTCTCCACGTGACCTCTCCACACAGCTAACTTGGGCTTTGCGTGGCAGCTGAGTCTCAAGAGTGCGCATTCCACAAGAAGTCCTTCTTTCTCATCCCAGACACAAAAGATACAGTCATGGGTCACTCAATGACAGGGATACACTCTGAGAAGTGTAGAGTTAGGCAATTTCATTATTGTATGAACATCATAGAGTATACTCTATGACAAACCTACATGGTCTAGGCTGGGAGCAACAGGCTGTATCACGCAGCCTAGGTGTAGACCTAGGCTACATAATACAGCCTACTACACCTAGGCTATCTGATAGAGCCTATTGCTCCCAGACTACAAAACTGTACAGCATGTGACTGTACTGAATACAGTAGGCAATTTTAACACAATGGTAAGTATTTGTGTATCTAAACATATTTAAACATAGAAAAGGCACAGGAAAAATACAGTATTAAAATCTTATGGAACCACTGTCATGTATACGCAGTCCATCATTGATTGAAATATCATTATGCGATGCATGACTGTACCTACGATTGCATTATATTAAATTCTAGAAAATGCAAACTAATCTATAGTAGCAGAAAGCAGATCAATGACTGGGGACAAGGGTGGGGAGTAGAGAGAAATGGATTATATATACAAGGGCATGAGGAAGCTTTTGGAGGTGATAAGTGTGTTCATTATCTTGATTGTGGTGATGGTTTTGCAGATGTACAATTATATCAAAACTCATTAAATTATGCAGTTTATTGTATATCAGTTATACCTCAATAAAGTTTTAATAGAAAAATAATAACACGCAAAAAATATAGAAAATATATATTGAAAATACGTTTTCTACTGCAAAGAGCTGCCCAAAACAAGTATATATATTTGTTTTGGACAGCTCTTTGCAGCAGAAAACGTATTCTTGAGTTTCACCATTTATAAGCCTTACAAATACTAAGACATGTATTGGCAAAATCTGTTGACACATCAACCTAGACAGAGAAGATATTGCTTTTCAGTTTATTGCACGAACCTCTTCAGCATCATGTGACATCCCATCAATACATTGATTGATACTGTATTCCCTGAGAGTGAAACCTTTCCAATCCCTCATACTGCATCTTGTCCTGGCAGTTTACTCACTGAAATTTTACAGGCATTATTAGATTCTCACCACCTGTGTGGCCTTCCCTTTTCTGGCCAATAATTTCTGCTACTAGATCTTGCTTCCTGTGCCTGAGGGTGACTTTTTTTTTTTTTTTTTTTTTGAGACTGAGTCTCGCTCTGTCGCCCAGGCTGGAGTGCAGTGGCCGGATCTCAGCTCACTGCAAGCTCCGCCTCCCGGGTTTACACCATTCTCCTGCCTCAGCCTCCTGAGTAGCTGGGACTACAGGCGCCCGTCACCTCACCCGGCTAGTTTTTTGTATTTTTTAGTAGAGACGGGGTTTCACTGTATTAGCCAGGATGGTCTCGATCTCCTGACCTCGTGATCCGCCCGTCTCGGCCTCCCAAAGTGCTGGGATTACAGGCTTTAGCCACTGTGCCCGGCCCATGTGAGGGTGACTTTTAACAAAAGTTTTCCACTCTTTGAGATTTCAATTGCCATTTAAAATAGCCTCTTACCTTACCAATAGCAATGGCCTGTAGGTCAGTGTGTTTTCAGTGGGCCAGGCCACTGTTGCACTTGTGAGTAGTTTGCCACAGAGACACATGGGTGGGGCGGGGGGTAGGACCATGTGGATCACCAGCCTGCACAAAGCTCATTGAAGAGTGGCTTTCATCACAAGGAGCAAGTTCTCTGTGTCCTGAAGATTGTCATCTTAGTCACTTCTGGCTGTTATAAGAAAAATACCATAGATTGGGTGGCTTAAACAGCATTTATTCCTCAAAGTTCTTGAGGCTGGAAGTCTGAGACCAGGATGCCAGCATGGGTGGGTTCTTGGTAAGAACTCTTTTCCAAGTTTACAAATGGCTGCCTTCTTGCTGTATTCTCATGTAACAGAGGGAGAGAGGGTATCTCTCTTGGTGTCCGTTTTTATAAGGGCACCAGTCCCATTCATGAGGGCTCCACCCTCACCACCTAATCACCTCCCAAAGCCCCCACCTCCAGATACTATTACACTGGGGTTAGGTTGGGTTTCATATGTGAATTTTGACCAGAGACACAGGCATTCAGTCCATAGAAACTGTAATTCCCTCATTGATGACTTCAGTTTCAGGTCCTGTGTGTCATTTTCCATCACTGATTTTACCAGGACTGTCTATAGGTCTAGACCTGGAACTTTCCTCCATCATATCATACCTCATCTTCACAACTCACCACATGACCCTCAAAAGAAACTGTAAACACAAATGTTAATAAAATACAAAAGAAAAAGCACAAGAAGTCTGAGTACTGTGGCTTATGCCTGTAATCCCAGCAGTTTGGGAAGCCTAGGCAGGTAGAACACCTGAGGTTGGGAGTTCGAGACCCACCTAGCCAACATGGTGAAACTCTGTCTCTACTGAAAATACAAAAATTAGCCAGGCATGGTGGCATGCGCCTGTAATCCCAGCTACTCTCCTGGAGGCTGAGGCAGGATAATCGCTTGAACCTGGGAGGCAGAGGTTGCAGTGAGCCGAGATCATGCCACTGCACTCCAGCCTGGACAACAGAGTGAGACTCCATCTCAAAAAAAAAAAAAAACAAAACACAAAACTTCACATTACAAATATCTTATCCGCTCAGTCTATTTTGCAGTGTTTTCAATAACAGCAAAGAGTCAAGGTGAGGCAGGTAGGTCACAGAGGGTAAAAATTTCAGTCTTAAAATTTCTCTCTGAGTTTCTATTACACCGGTAGAGCTCGTTTGCTCCTATAAACCAGTCAGCAGCAAGTAAGGGGAGGCTGTGCAAGGTCACATGGGAGGGAGAAGCTCATGTCATTATCCTACTCTCTTCATTTCTGGGCAATTCGGAATTTGCTGTTATCCACAGCCTCCTTGTCTTGACTGAATGGACTCAGCTGAGAATGGACTCAACAGAGACATTGCTCTCCAGCACACTGTCACAGCCCCTGTGACAGTGAGTTTTAGGTGCCAGCTTGGCTAGGCTGTGGTCTTCAGCTACTCAATCAAACACTAACTAGTTGTTGCTGTGAAGGTATTTTACAGATGTGGTTAATGTCTATGTATTAGTCCGTTTTCATACTACTACAAAGATACTACTTGGGACTGGGTGATTTATAAAGGAAAGAGGTTTAATGGACTCACAGTTCCACATCGCTAGGGAGGCCTCAGAAAACGTACAATCATAGCAGAGGGCAAAGGGGAACCAAGGCATGTCTTACATGGCAGCAGGAGGGAGAGAGAGAAGGGGAAAGTGCCACTTATCAAATAACCAGATCTTATAAGAATTTACTCATCATCATGAGAAGAGCATGAAGGAAACCACCCCCATGATCCAATAACCTCCCACCAGGTGCCTCCCTCAACCTATGGGGATTACAATTTGGATTACAATCAGAGATGAGATTTGGGTGGGGACACAGACTATATATAATCAGTTTATTTTAAACAAAGAAGATATATTAGATCATCTGGATGGGCCTGATTTAATCAGTTGAAGGACTTTAAGAGCAGAACTGAGGCTTCCCCAAGGAAGGGGAAATTCTAACTGTAGGACTACAGCTTCATCTCCTGCACCTGGGGTTCCAGGCTTCCTTCCTCATGGTCTGCCCTACGGATATCAAACTTGTCTAGGCAGTCCCCACAATGGCTTAAGCCAATTGCTTGCAATACATGTCTTAATATATAAACTTACTGATTCTTTTTCCCTGGTGGAACCCTGATTGCCTGATTGATTCTGGGCTAAAAGACCTTTAACAAAATTGCAAACAGAGTTGCTATGTTGAAATCCTTTACTGTATACACAAACATAACATGGCACACAAATTTAAGTTATGATGTGGGCTCCTTTTGCAGTAACAAGTTTTCATGGAACTGGGTTCTGTGGAACTCTAGTCTAGAAACTGGTTCAAAGTTGCAGTTCTGGGCCACTCATTGGCCCTCCTTCTCCATTCAGAGCCAGTATTCTTTCTGATTTGGCTCATCCTCTAGTGTTTAGTTCATTATCTGAGCCCTGCTTTGCAGGATGTTTTAAATAAGCAACTCTCCCAGTTCTTCGTGGTCTGGGGACTCTCTCCTATCCTATTACCCTGCTCCTCCCGCCCTTGAAAACCAATCCCTAAAAAACTATCATTGGACCCAAATAGAAACTCAAGCTCTCCTTTCCTCATGTGGAAAACAAACATAATGATTCTTTTCCTGTCCAGCTTGTTAGGACTGCCATGAATCAAATGTGATAAAGGATTGTTTTGAAAATGTAAAGTCATAAAGATAGATAGATCATCATTATCTTTATAATTATCTTAATTATTATTTGGTACTAAACCCAGCAATTATTCTCTTCCTGCCCACACCTCCTTTCTTTCTTTCTTTCTTTTTTTCTTTTTTTGAGATGGAGTCTCACTGTCTAGCCCAGGCTGGAGTACAGTGGCGCGATCTCAGCTCACTGCAAGCTCCATCTTTCGGGTTCACGCCATTCTCCTGCCTCAGCCTCCCGAGTAGCTGGGACTACAGGCGCCCACCACCACGCCCAGCTAATTTTTTGTATTTTTAGTAGAGATGGGGTTTCACTGTGTTAGCCAGGATGGTCTTGATCTCCTGACCTCGTGATCTGCCCGTCTCAGCCTCCCAAAGTGCTGGGATTACAGGCATGAGCCACCAAGCCCGGCCTTCCACACCTCCTTTGTAAGAGAATTTGTCTTCATAATAAACCAAGGTGGTGTTAAGCCACTACATGTATATCAGGCAGTGCAGAGAAGATAGATTACTAAAAACGTTGGTTTTCTTCAAGTATTGGCTATAGTTCTGCACTCAGGATCCACCCATTAGGGCTCTTGAGTTGTAAATTTCAGACACCTCAACCACATTGACTAAAGAAAAATAACTTATCGATCCCATAAACTGAAAATTCATAGTTGACTCTCACCACTAATGATTACATGATACTAGAGGTCATAGCCAATGAGAAAAGGAGAGAGCGAGAGTGAGAGAAAGAGAGAAAGAAAATATTGGGAGGGAAGAGATTAAACTATCATCATTTACCTAGGAAAATCAACAGGATTAGCAGGAAAATTATTAGAACTTAGAAATAGCATTGCCAGATACAAGATTAGCCCATAAAAATCAATAGTATTTTTTTATACTAGCAATAAATCAATAGAAAAAATAAGACACAGATTTTTTAACATTTTAATGTCTCTAAAATTGGGATGCATCTTACACTGATAGCATCTTAGATTTGAATAAATACAGAATAGAAAATAAGACACCATTCACAACAGGCACAGATGTTTTAGTGTTTTGGAAATAACAAAGGCCCTCTGTGGAAAAAAACTTTAAAATTCTAGTAAAGGAAACAGAAGATAATCCCAATGATTGAAGTGATTTTCTACATTCTTGACAGGATGATTTAGTATTATAAAGATGTTGATTCTCTCCAAATTAACCTATAAATTCAATGCAATCTCAATAAAAATTCCATACAAATTTTTAGAGGAACTCAGTAAACTAAAATTCTAGATAACTTAAAGACCTCAATATGAAATATAAAGACTATAAAGTTAATAAAACAAAATGTAGGCTGTGTGCAGTGGCTCATGCCTGTAATCCCAGCACTTGGGAGGTTGAGGCAAGTGGATTGCCGGTATCCAGGTGTCTGAGGCCAGCCTGGGCAACATAGTAAGACCCCATCTCTACAAAAAATCAAAAATTAGCCAGGCATAGTGGTGCATACCTGTAGTTCCAGCTACTCGGGAGACTAAGGTAGGAGCATCACTAGAGCCTGAGAGTTCAAGGCTTCAGTAAGCCATGATTGTGCCACTGCACTCCGGCCTGGGCAACGGAGTGAGGTTCTGTCTCTAAATAAATAAATAAAATGTAGAAGAATATCACTGTGACATGGGGCTAGTGTTTTGCAACTTTCTTTTAATTATCACCTAAAATTCATAAAAACTCCTAAGAAGATTTTTTAAAGACTTTTTTTCATAAATGCAACCCTCCAGAGGGGATGTTAATGCCAGTTATGTTGGTTTCCTATATATATATACAGACATATATACACATATATATAGTGCATATATAGATAGATACATAGATATAGATACCTGTGCTTTAAACATAAACGAGTTGGGTTTTTTCACCTCCCAAGAACCAATTTTCACCCTCATGGGGGGCAAACCCCCCTACAAGGTTGGAAATTCATGCATGCACAGGGGTAAGAAAAAACTTGAAAAAAAAAATCCAGACACATAAACCATAAGGCAAAAATTGACAAGTTTGATTTCTCTATTAGTTTCCTCTTGCTGCCATACAAATTACCACAAACTGATCGACTCTCACTTATTATCTCACAGTTCTGCAGGTTGAACCCAGTGGGCTCAGTTGGGCACTTTTCTTAGGCTCTCACCAGGCTAATATCAAGGTGCCAGATGGTATGGGCTCTTATCTGGAAGCTTTGGAAGAGAATCTGCTTCCGGGCTCCTTCTGGTTGTTGGCCAAATTCATTTCCCGGCAACTGTGGGACTAAGGCCCCGTTTCCTTGCCGGCTGCCAGCCCAGGGACTTCTCAGCTTCTAGAGGCCGTAGCCAATGCTTGGTTCATGACCTCCTTCCTCAGTCTTTCAAGCTAGCAACATTCAGTCAAGCCCTTCTCATGATTCACACCTCCGTTTGCTCCTTCTCCTTCATCTGTCCTCCTACATCTCTCAGATGCCAGTTGAAGACATTTCACTGCTTTTAAGGACTCAAGTGATGAGATTGGGTTTACCCAAATAATCCAGGATAATCTCCCTGTTTTAAAGTTTGTAACCTTATATACATCAGCAAAGTTTCTTCTCCGCAGTACCTAGGTTAGTGTTTGATTAGATAATCAGAGAAACGGAATCTTGGGATGACATCTTTAGAATTCTGCAGACCAAAAGAAAAAAATTAGAATTCTGCAGGCCAGAATTCCATTAAAATTAAGGATCTCTGATCCACAAAGGACTCACTGTGGACAAAGCTAATGGCTAGATGAAAGAAAAGGGGAAATATCTTAAATTTCTAACCAGCAAGGGGTTAAATATCATACTACATATGGAACACTCGTGAACCAACAAGAAGAAAGCAGCCCCAGTAGAAAAATGGGTGAGGAATATGAACAGGCAGTTTATAGAAGGGGTAACCCCAAATACTTACAGGTATATGGAGAGATGTTGCAAGTTATCGGTGATTAACAAAATGCCAATTTAAAAAATATGAGACTAGGTGCGGTGGCCCACGCCTCTAATCCCAGCACTTTGGGAAGCCTAGGCAGGAGCTGAGTCCAGGAGCTGGAGACCTGCCTGGGCAACATGTTGAGACCCCCATCTCTACAAAAATTTTAAAATGTAGCTGAATGTGGTGGTGCACACCTGTGGTCCCAGCTACTGGAAGGATCACTGAGCCCTGGGGGTCAAGGCTACAGTGAACCATGTTCATACTACTGTACTCCAGAGTGCAACCCTGTCTCAGAAAAGTAAAATAATAAATAAAAACATGACATATTGCCTTTTTAAAATTTGACCAGCAAAAATTAGAAACCTGAATAATGCTAAGTGCTAGTGGCAAATAGAGCCACAAGAACCCTTGGGTGGCAAATACAGATACAAGAACCCTTGCCATTGGAAATGTAGACTGACATCCATTACCCAGAGAAATTAGCCATTACTTAGTCAAATCAAGTGCCTCCTCAGACCCAGCAATCCCACTGCTAATGTTATGACCCAAGGAAATTGTTACATAGCTCCACAGGAGACACATACAGCATGTTCATTGCTGTCAGGGGATTTTGTGGTGGTGGTTGTGGGGTATGGATACGGAAAAACACAGTGAATACACACCGTGGAGAAGTATGCAGTAAAGAGAAGCAGTGGGAAAGCTGTTAACCACAGTAGCATCATGGATAGACCTCAGAGACATGGTGCTCAGTGACAAAAGTAAAAGAAAGAAGATATGATAAAATTATTTGAATAAATTAGAAAGGCTTACAACCACTGCAGACAAAGTTCCATATTAACCATATTAGAGTGATTGCCCGTAGGAAGAAATGGGGAAAGGGGAGAAGGGTAAGAGTTAATTGGAGATGAAGAGATTTTGCATACAGTGCCATGATCTGAGGATGATGATGAACTCAGCCTTCTGCACAGATGTCTAGTTCTTTAAAAAGGCAGTAGGCAGAGATGGGTTCAGGCACAGCTTCACCCAGGCCTCGGGCAATGCCACCAGGCTCCATCTCTCTGCTCTATGTCATCTGGAATTGGTTCTACCCTCAGTTTGGCTTGGACAGAAGTGGAATTTGATTAACTATGATTTTCAAGGCAAATATGTGCTCCGCTTAATTGAGTATTCCTACTTACTAGCCCATACCTAGACTTGTGGTTGAAGATATAACATTTATTAGTGGTCTTGCCTGCCTTAGTAATTTTAGCCTATTTTCATGTGCTAAGGTGTCTGGCATGTCCTTTTGAACAGTTGTGGTCATCTTCTCAAAACTAACAGTACAAACATTAAGCTGTGGGTAAAAACATCTATGCTGATAAAAGATCTCCCTTGCATGTGGTTACATTCTAATTAAGGACTTGAGATAAGCTCATTTACCTATTTTCCAACAAGTGAGGAGAGAAGTACGAGTGAATGTTCATTCCATAGGGACTGTAGCTTAATCATAATTAAAGCTTCCATGAAAATTTTCCTCTTCCAGTGTGATTTTTATTAGTGATGGTATTGGGGGAAGGTCTGCTTCAAGTCTCCCCTTCAATGAGCTCCATGAAGTTCCCACTCCGATACCCTTCAAAAGTAATTTATCTTCCTGATGAGTTGGGAGCGGACCAGGGCATCCCTGGCTCTGTCCTTCCCTTTATTTTTCACTCCGTAGCCTCTGGCAGCATCATTGTCCTTGACTGTTGCATTAGTGTCTTAGGACTGCCAAAACAAGTTACCACAAACTGGATGCCCTAAAACAAATAAATGCATTCTCTCACAGTCCTGGAGGCTGTAAGTGCGAAATCAAGGTTGTCAGCAGAGTTGGTTCATTCTGGAAGCTTCTGAAAGATTCTAGGAGAATCTGTTCCATGCCTCTCCACTGGCTTCGGAGGGCTCCTAGCAAGCCTTGGCCTTCCTTGGCTCATAGCTGCATCCCTCCAATCTTCTCCCATCTTGGCATGGCTTCTTCTCCGTGAATGTCTCTCTGTGATCTCTTATTGTAAAGACACTAGTCATTGAATCTGAGGCTCACCCTGATCCAGAATGGCCCCATCTTAACTAATCCGTCTTAACTCTATTTCCAAATAGAGTAACATTCTGAGACCCAGGTTGATGTGAATTTAGGGGGATACTACAATCCAAAACAATGATCTAGACCTGCATTCACCCAGGCCTGCATGGGTGAATTGGCCTAATGAAGAGTGAAGGTGGGCACGTAGGGGGATTAGTAAGCTGTTGGGCGGGACGTAGGCCACCCATCTGCTATCGCTTCATCAATAATAAAGGTCAGAATGGAGTTCTGACAAATCTCTGCCTTCTGCAGTCAGCAAAACACCTTGTGCTCCAGTGAGAAGAAGTGAGGAAGAACAGTAGCTTGCTTTGAGGCCCCTTTAAGACCCTGAGGTCCTCCAGGTGCCCCCCTAGTCATCCATCTGGGAGCAATCAACATTCTCCAGCTTCCCTGGGTGGTTCATGCCGTTGAATTATGCAGCTACCAACCCCAGTATGTGAGCAGAATTTCTAACCAAAACCCCCACCCTGCAACAGAGAGGCGTATCCAAGGAGACTGGCAGGTAAATGCGAACGTGATAAATCAGGATCTTGATGCTGCATTTTTATTGCCTTTTTCCTCTGAAGGGACTTCTGTGCTCTCCCCTCGGCAGACTTGTTACAGATGTCATCAAAACTTGGGCGGTGGCCGGGCGCGGTGGCTCAAGCCTGTAATCCCAGCACTTTGGGAGGCCGAGACGCGCAGATCACGAGGTCAAGAGATCGAGACCATCCTGGCTAACACGGTGAAACCCCATCTCTACTAAAAAAAATACAAAAAACTAGCCAGGTGAGGTGACAGGCGCCTGTAGTCCCAGCTACTCGGGAGGCTGAGGAAGGAGAATGGCGTAAACCCGGGAGGCGGAGCTTGCAGTGAGTTGAGATCTGGCCACTGCACTCCAGCCTGGGCGACAGAGCGAGACTCCGTCTCAAAAACAAAACAAAACAAAAAAAAACTTGGGCGGCACCTGAATGAGAATGTCACCCCATGAGGTTCCAGAACTGTTGGGATATAATCCTCTTATTCTGGAAAACCAATTCCAGCTCCCTGCTGAAGATTTGGCTTGGTTAGGAGGGATGGGGGAATCGTTTCTACCACAGAGTCATCTCTCGAATCTTCCTTTCTGTGCAGCTTCAAAAAGACTATTTTGAAGATATTTGCATATGCCTTCATTTTAGGGTCACTGAAAAGATTCCACCTAACCAAGCATAGGAACTTAGTCCACTTATAAGCCCAGAAAACAAAGATGGTGGCAATATTTTTACAATGGTTAATATCAGAAAATTGGATTTGAGTGTCTGGAGTTGAATAGAGGAAATTCACATTTGAACTAACAGTAAAAAAAAAAAAATAAATATCCTTGGCCCTCAGCTCATATTGTAGGTGTTGGATCGTCCCTTCTCTGACTCTAACATCAAGTTTACAAGGATTTTTCCTTCTTTTAATTCCCCATCTGGCCGTGGTCTGGTGCAGGGAGTGTCTTCACCACCATGTGTCACTGCTTTGTCATTGGTAGTTTTTTCTACTGAACTTGTGTAAATGAAGAAGCAATTGGGAACTTCCAGTGTGTGCTCTGACCCTGCAAGTGGGCCACTAGTGGTGTCCTGAGCCCTGAAAACCTGTAACCTGACAAAATTGCTAGTTCTGGTGGAACGTGTTATTGTATACATGTTGCTTAAAATAAAGCCAACCTCACTGGTATCTCATCAAAACCAGTCAGCCTACTGTGCATTCTAGAACATTTCTTCTAGAGAAAAATAATGCAAGAGCATTGTCTCAGAGATATGACCCATCCCTACTCAATACAATTAACAGTCTCCTTGGGAAAAATTTCAAAATGCAGGTGAACACATTGACAAGCCCTTGAACCACATGGGAGCGGGAGAAGGTTGGCTCTGAAGTCTCAGCAAAGATGTGCAACATCTAAATTACCTGAGAAAATCCTTTAAATGCTCATCAGGTACACAGTCCTCCTCCTGCTTCTCTACAAAGGGCTAGCATGATTAGTTTTCCCTCCAATATTGGGGCAGATTTCTGTTTCTTTGGTTGTCCCCAAATGTGAAACAGCAGGCTTGTACTTGGAAGATATTTCATATAATGCTGTATCTTTTAGGCACTTTAAGTGCAGAGGCAGGATGCTCACACCACACAAGGTGCATGGAAAGTAAGACTGGGAGAACAGTTGAATCTCTTCTCTCCCTCTGGGATGTAGACTCTGGCCTTTTACTTGTCCTCCATAAACATGTGGAACCACTGCTCATTTTACCCTGCACCCACTATGGTTTTCTACTTGCTAACTTGATCAAGGATGCCTTTCTCCACCTTCTCCACTGCCTGTCTCCTACTCAGCTCATGTGTCACCTCCTCCACGAAGCCTCTCGAGTCAGCCTCCCTTGCAAAGCTGGGTTATATGACCCTCCTCTGTATCCCATAGGATCCTGCTCGTCTCTCTATCATTATGCCCTATTTCATTAGAGAGTTTCTGTTTCTGCCTCATTACACGGTGAGCTCCTGAGGACTGTAGCTGCGTATCACTCATCTCAATATTGCCACGTATACTGGCATCTAGAAAGTGCTGGGTAAATGTTAAATAAGTAAACAAATGGTTGGCTTTCAAGGATGGCTAGGGTTGAAATAGATTGATAGGGTATTCTGGGAAGAAACAAAACTATGTGCCTGGCACAGAGTAAATTTTCAAAAAAAAAAAGGAAGTGCTACTATTGCTTGTAGTGCTTCCTAGAGAAATGGAAAGACATACAGCCCCAAAAGCACTTCTTGAGTGGAAGAATCAGATCCAGGCAAGTTTTTTTTTTGTTTTTTTGTTTTTGCTAACTGTGATGATAGTGACATGGGGCCAGCTCCCTCAGTGAGGTTACTGAAGTCCTTGAAGACTCACAGATTGGTATATGTCAACAGGAGGTGGGCAGAACCAACTTGCAGGGACTCAGTTGCATTTCCCTAAGCTGGTGTACAAACAGAAATGCTGATTGATTTTTCTATTCACCACAGGAATCATAGCTCCTTTCTGCAAAGTAGACCCATTTGTTTCTCCCAGGCAGGCCTTCAAAGGAGGCTCTAAACTTGAGAGAAGTTCGCTCAGTCATCAAATGATTAAAGTGGCAGGGATCTGTGGTTCTTGAGAAACATGCCTATTCTAAGGCCAGGTGCAGTGACTCACACCTGTAATCCCAGCACTTTGGGAGGCTGAGGTGGGAGGATCACTCGACCCCAGGAGTTCAAGACCAGCCTGGGCAACATAGTGAGACCCTCACCTCTACAAAAAAAAAAAAAAAAATTAAACAATTAGCCAGGTGTTTGTGGTGCACACTTACTGTAATTCCAGCTACTTGGGAGGCTGAGGTGGGAGGGTCGCTTGGGCCCAGAAGTTCAACCAGCCTGGGCAATGTAGTGAAACCTCATCTCTACAAATTAAAGTAATAAGGTAGCTTGAGATAGACAGAAAGAACCTCTCCTCATCCGAGAAAGCCAACTTTTTTGTGTGTGTTTTCTCTGTCTCTGCTTTCTGTGAATATCTATGCCCCTTACACCCCTTCTGGACTCTTCCTTTAGGCATGTTAATGAATTAGTCTGGTCTTCATTGTGCCTGGGAGCCATTTCCAGGTTAAAAGAAAAAAAAAAAAAAAAAGACTATGTCTTTCAGGAGTTTACCCTTGTAGGAAACACAGACTTGTAAAAATAATTTCAAAATAAGGAAAGTGCCACAGGAAAGGTATCTTTGGAACCAGAAAGAGTGGGAAAAGGGAAAAAGAGAAAAATCAAAAGAGCTGGGTATGACTAATACTAACATAAACCAAGAATAAAATTCTAAGTCCACAACTGGCCAATGGACCCCCTTCTCTTGGCCGAGGGCATTCCAAAATTAACCTGAAAAGCTAGTTCGAGCCATGATGGGAAGTGAGGGTCAGACATGCCTCATTATATCCTCCTCCCATTGGAATTCAGGCACAGCTGACCAGCATAAACATAAAAAGAGAGACCGTAATACAAATAGAATAGGCTCTTTTACATCTGATAAGAACTATTTTCTATTGATTTCATCTGCATAATGGGAACCTTGGTCACCACAAACCCTTATCTTAACCCAGACATTCCCTTCCATTGACTCTAGGTCTTTAGATAATAACTCTTTAAACCAATTGTCAACTAGAAAATTCTTGAATCTATCTATGACCTGGAAGCCCACTCCCCTCACTTTGATTGCCCCCCCTTTTCCAGACTGATCTTATGCATATTGATTGATTGATGTCTTATATCTCCCTAAAATGCATAAATCCAAGATGTAGCCCGACCACCTTGGACACATGTTCTCAGGATCCCCTGGGGCTGTGCGATGAGCCATTGGTCACTCCTATTTGATTCAGAATAAATCTCTTCAAATATTTTACAGAGTTTTGACTTTTTTCATCGACACCAACTAGGCCGACTTGGGGGCCTTGGAAACCTGAAGCCTAATTAGGCAGATAAGAGTTCAAAGGAGAAGACAGATTCCAGGGCATATTTTTGGACGTAGAGTATGAACTGAGTGATAGACCAAATTGTGGATGGAGAGGAAATTGGAGAAAGTCCATGATAACCATTGGGCTGCCCCTGATAAATTCTGCTGCCTCCCAGGTGTGGAAGAATTGGTGATGAAGGTAGAATTTCCAGAAGATATATTTGGCTAAGGCTTCTGGGTAGTAGAAATGCTTGAATCTATAGCAACTATCTCATTCATGCTTCTATCATTGCCCATGAAATGTTTTTCCCTGGTGGCAATTGGGAGAGTAAACAAAAATGTTGCCAGAAGCAGAGGTATAACAACTATTGGATCAGAATCAGACAAAGCCAGGCTTGAGTCCTCACCTAATGGCTTAGAGGCCATCATTTCTCTGAGCCTTAGGGGACAATAACAATATCCTAAAGGCTGGTGAAGATAAAATTAATAACAGCAAACATTTGAGCACTTACCAGGCACATGTACCATCTCAAGTGGTTTACATGGACCAACTCATTTAATCCTCACAACCCTCTATGGTAAGTGCTGTTATGATCACCCTTGCTCTGATAAGGAAACTGAAGCACAGAGATGTTAAGTGAGTTCCCCAGGGTCACACAGCTGTGCATCTAACCTCTATCCCATAAACTGTAGATAACTTGCAGAAACCAAAAAGTGACGGAGGCAGGTGTATCAATTAGAGGTATATTTATTCAAGGTTGAGGACATACCAGGGAAAAACACATGAGTCATCAAGGTATGTGTGGCCCATGCTTTTCCCAAAAGCAGCTTTGGGAAACACTGCTTCCCAAAAACAGTGTTTGCAGGGGAGAGAACAAGCAGGACGGGAAAAAAGGGAGGGAGGGTAGACAGTGAGGCAGACGGTTGCATTTTTGAAAGGCTCTGGTTAGCCTCTGTAAATCTACATTTTACATGCTAAAAGAGAATAGAGGAAAAAATCAATTATGCATTGTCTTGTGCTCAGTAAATCTATATTTCACCTAAGGTAAAGTAAACATGTGAAAGGCGAGAGGAGAGGAAATGTGGCTATGACAGGGGTTGTGAAATTACAGCTATCTGTTTGAGAACAAAAGGAAGACAGCGTTGGTGACTCCGTTCCCAGACTTAACTTTCCCTTTGGCATGGTGAGTGTGGGGTCCTGAGAGTCTATTTTTCTTTCACATTTACAAATGTTAGTTAATGGTAATTATTTATCAAAGCCTGTTACACTGCAGGAAGCATTTTTTTTATTTTTGTTTGTTTGTTTTTTGAGACAGAGTCTTGCTCTGTCACCCAGGCTGGAGTGCAATGGCATGATCTCGGCTCACTACAACCTCCACCTCCCGGGTTCAAGAGATTCTCCTGCCTCAGCCTCCTGAGTAGCTGGGATTACAGGCACACACCACCATGCCCAGCTAATTTTTGTATTTTTAGTAGAGATGGGGTTTCACCATGTTGGTTGATCTCGAACTACTGACCTCATGATTCACCCACCTCGGCCTCCCAAAGGGCTGGGATTACAGGCCAGGAGGTTTATTTGTTCTTATTTTGAATTCTTAATACAATGCCAAGAGGTAGAAATCAAATCACTCCTTTTTACAGATAAGAGAACTGAATTCCAGAGAGCTAGGAGCTAGGTACAGAGCTGGGAGGCAACTGAAAAATTCAAGCCCAGCTCTGTCGCATCCCAGACCTCTCCATTCCACACAGGGCTTTCTGAGGCAAGATCCAGAAGCTGAATTGAAGACCTTGGATTTTGGATAAGAATTTACCTTCCATCGTTTAATGGGTATAGAGTTTCAGTTTTACAGGATGAAAAGAGTTATAGAGTTAGGTGGTGGTGATACTTTACCACATTATGAGTGTGTTTAATACCACTGAAATGCAAGCTGAAAAATGGTTAAGATGGTAAATTTTATGTAACATGTATTTTAACACAATAAAGATGGAAAAAAAATTACTTTCCATAATTCCCTCTACTACTCTGAGAGAAGAAATAATTCTGGCTCCTTCTAAAATCTGAAAGAAAAGAGAAAGGCCGGGCGCGGTGGCTCACGCCTGTAATCCCAGCACTGGCCGAGACGGGCAGATCACGAGGTCAGGAGATCAAGACCATCCTGGCTAACACGGTGAAACCCCGTCTCTACTAAAAAATACAAAAAAACTAGCCAGGCACGGTGGTGGCCGCCTGTAGTCCCAGCTACTCGGGAGGTTGAGGCAGGAGAATGGCGTAAACCCGGGAGGTGGAGCTTGCAGTGAGCTGTGATCCAGCTACTGCACTCCAGCCTAGGCGACAGAGCGAGACTCTGTCTCAAAAAAAAAAAAAAGAAAAGAAAAGAGAGAAAAAGCACATATAAGTAATGAGAGAAATAGTTTGGCATTTTCCATATCCCCAAACCCTGGGTATATCTATTCGTGATAACGACGATAATAATTTTTAAGTAGCAAAACCCCTTCCATGGGATAAAAGAATCAGTGTCCCAATAAGGCAGAAGGATGTAGCCAACTACTCAATTATTTGACCTTTGTCTTCTTGGACAAAGAATTTGGCTGATGGCATTTTGCCCAACGCTTCTTGTCCTGCATTGAGCTCCCTCTAACCCAGGGCCTGCTGGTCACTTAGGGCAGCAAGTATCACACTCCAGCACGCACGAGTCTCTTGCACATGCTGATTAAACACAGATTTCTGGAAATCATGTGTCCTTACCAAGACTTGTACATGAATATTTATAGCTTTACTCATAATAGTCATAAACTGGAAACATCCACGTGTCTAATAAATAGACCAACTGTGGTACATCCTAGAGTACTTCTGAGCGATAGAAAGAACAAACTTGGAATCTACGCAACAGTATGGATAAATCACAACATTAGGCCATGCTGAAAAACCCAGATATGAAAAGATGCATCCTATATGATATCACTTACGTGAAATTCTATAACACGTGAACTAATCTATGGTGATAGCAAGCAGATCAGTGACTACCTTGGGCTGAGGTGGGGAGGTTAGAAGGGAGAGTGACTGCAAAAGGATACAAGGGAATTCTGAGGGGTGATGGAGAAGTTTTATGTTTTGATTAGGGTGATGATTACATGGTTGTATATATTTGTCAAAACTCATAGAACTGTAAACTTAAAAAGGACGCCTTTTATTGCATGTAAATTATACATTAATAAAATTGATTTTTAAAGCAAAAAAAGGTTTTAAAAAACAGATCTTGGGCTGCATTTCCAAAGATCCTGATTTAATGGACCTGGGTGAGGCCCAGGAATCTTTATTTTTTTGAGACAGTCTCGCACTGTTGCCTGGGCTAGAGTGCAGTGGTGTGATCTCGGTTCACTGAAACCCCCACCTCTCAGGTTCACGCAATTCTCCTGCCTCAGCCTCCCAAGTAGCTAGGATTACAGGCGCCCACGACCATGCCCGGCTAATGTTTTGTATTTTTAGTAGAGACAGGGTTTCACTATGATGGCCAGAATGGTCTTGAACTCCTGACCTCATGATCCACGCCCCCTTGGCCTTCCAAAGTGCTGGGATTACAGGTGTGAGCCACCGTGCTCAGCCCAGGAGTCTTTATTTTTAATAAAATACCTCATGTGATTCTAATGCAGGTAGTCAAAGGCCACACTTAGAGAATCATTACCCTGGAGGGTTTAAGGAAGACCAAATCCAGGGTCCCTAGAAAGGGTTATAGCTAATTGTTAACCCTTCCCTCCTTGTACCTGCACACCTTTGCATTGTCAGTCAATAAATATTTATTGAACTGTTGAGGACCATGAACAACATTTGGCTGTGTGGTAGAAAGATAGACAAGATACCATTTCAGCAAACTAGATGAAGAGGTAGGACTGCTTCATTAAAAGAGGAATGAGTAGTCCAATTACCTTCCTATTCCTTTTTGTCATTGTAGTTCTTAACCTCAAGGGCACAGAGTCCTTGGTTTATGACACCCTCCCAACATTGATCCATGAAAGCCTCTCTTTTACTTAAATACTTTCTTTTAGTATTAAGAATTTAAATGTAAGGCTAGGCACAGTGGCTCACGCCTGTAATCTCTGCACTTTTGGGAGGCCAAGGTGGGTGGATCACCTGAGGTCAGGAGTTCGAGACCAGCCTGGCTAAAGTGCTAAAACCCCATCTCTACTAAAAATACAAAAATCAGTCAGGCATGGTGGCACACACTTGTAATCCCAGCTACTTGGGAGGCCGAGTCAGGAGAATCACTTGAACCCGGAGTGGGGGTTGCAGTGAGCCGAGATCATGCTACTGCACTCCAGCCTAGGCAACAGAGCGGGACTCTGTCTCAAAAAAAACCAAAACAAACAAACAAACAAAAAAAAAACTTGAAAATGTTTAAGAAAAAAATAGGTTAACTTTCTAATTTCAGGGTAAGAAAAGGTTTTTCTTAAACAAGACACATAAAGCATCAACTGTAAATGTAAGGTTGATAAATATGATTACATTAAAATTGAGCTTCTGCAAAAGAACACCTTAAAGAAAATGAAAACACAATTTACAAACTAAGTGGAGAAATTTGCAACACATGTATCTGACAGGATTAATATTAAGAATACATGAAGAACTCCTGTATATGGATGTTCGGTTTGTGTATCCAACTGTGTATTTGACATCTTCATTTTGACATGTTCAAATTATAAAACTAAGCTACGAGTACCAACCCACCCAAAACCTGTTCTCTCACCATCGTTCTCATTAGTTAACAGCAATCCCCTCATTTTAGTTGGACAGGCAAAAACCCTGGCATCATCCTTGAGTCTTTTCTTGCTCTTACACTTCACATTTAATTTATCAGCAAGTCCTGTTGGCTCTGTCTTCAAAATATATTCAAGTCCTTCTCACCACCTCCACAGATACCACCCTGACTCAACCAACTATCATTCTTCCCCCAGATTATTGCAATAGATTCCCTGAGGGCCTTCTGTGTTTGCCCTGTCCCTTCATCATCTGTTCTCAACGTAGCGGCCAAAATGGTTCTTTTAAAATGTAAGTCATGTCTTACCTCTCCTCTGAACAACTCTCTGCAGCTTCCGAAGTCGCTCTACAGGACACCCAGTCTTGCCACTGGTCAACAAGGTCTCCACGATCAGGCCCTCTCACCTCACTGGCCTCACTTCTAACTATTCATTCTGTTTACCCTGCACCAACCACACTGAACTTCTTGCCGTCTTGAACACTGCGGATACGTCACCACCTTGGGGTCTTTGCACTTGCTGTTCCCAAATATCTGCCTGCCTCTTTCCCTTACTCCGTCAGGTCTTTGCTCCAAGGTCCACTTCTCAGTGAGTCTTCCCTGACCATTCAGATATTAAATTGCAAGCCCTTCATACATGGCTGTACTTTTCTCCCCATTTTCAACTTTATTTATCTTAATAGAACTTCACTGCCACTTAGAATGCACATATTATGCTTTTTAAAAAATGTTTATTGACTCTCTCCCCGAATAGAATGTAAGTTCTATGTGGGCAGCAAATTTTGTCTTCTTATTGTTGTGTTCCCAGTGCCTCACATTCTCCAATTTGTTGGATTGATGAATTAACTAATGAATACAATCTCCTACAACCTTCCTCTGTCTCTTCTCATTTCTAGATATTTTCTGTATCATCCCCTATGTTCCATTCACTCTGACTGCTACCCTGGCCTTCACATATGCTTTTCTCTCTTTTGGCTTAATAAACTCCTGTGCAACTGCTCAGACCCAGATCAAATACCACCTCCTCTCGGCAGACTTCCCTCACTCCTCCAGGTGGTATCAGCCACTTTGTTCTCTGAATTTTCCATAGTAGATCTCTCTACCATGCTGTGCCTCACCCAGGTGCACAGTGATCTCTCACTTGATGATGAGCCTCAAAGACAGTGGCTGTGTCTAATTCGTATCTATATTCTCAGCACAATCCCTGGTTCTTCTCTCACCTGTCTCACTTTATGACCCACACTAGTCCCACTGACTTCTTTCTACTTCTGAACTTGGCCAAACCGTCCAACCTGAAGGCATTTGCATGAGTTCTACACAGAATGCTCTTCACACACACACACACATCCTTCACCTGCTCAATGCCATGCTTTTTTTTTTTTTTTTTTTTTTTTTTTTTTTTTTTTGAGATGGAGTCTCGCTCTGTGGCCCAGGCTGGAGTGCAGTGGTGTGATCTCGGCTTACTACAACCTTCACCTCCCAGGTTCAAGCAATTCTTGTGCCTCAGCCTCCTGAGTAGCTGGGATTACAGGCATATGCCACGACGCCCAGCTGATTTTTGTATTTTTGTAGAGATGAGGTTTCACCACGTTGGCCGGGCTGATCTCAAACTCATGACCTCAAAGTGATCTGCCCGCCTCGGCCTCCCAAAGTTCTGGGATTACAGGCGTGAGCCACTGCACCCAGCCACCATGCCTGTTCGATTCAATCTTCAGGCCTCAGCTTAATGTCACTTCCTCAGGGAGTTCTTCCCCTAATCTCCCAGGCTAGGTTAGATACCATCCCTCCTCCTGTTTTATATTCTCAGGCTATCCTCCATTTTCCTCCTTAACACTTATCACAATTAGAATTATATAATCATTTGTGGAATTACGTATTTGATGTCCGTCTCTCCCACTAGTCTATGATCCAAGAGACCTTCATTCTCCTGTACTTTACTATTCCCCAGCGCTTAGCACAGGGACTGACACACAATAGGTGGTTGAAAGTCATGTGTTGAATGAATGAGTGAGTGAATGCATGAATAGATAAGCAGTTTGTCTTTCATTTACATTTTGGATAAATACAGTGTTTATCAGGATGATGTGGACTGGGTTCCTGCTCACCTCTCCCCACTTGCTTTCCTATAACTTGATGAATACATCAGAGTATTATTTTCTTTCGCCCCACTCTTGTGATTGCTACTTGATTTTATATAAAGGGATTACTAGTAAAGAGGAAGGATTAGTTTGGACTATGATCCATTCCTGATAATACCCTAGAGGGAACATTTTCTTGAGGATTAGACAACAAAATTTCAGAGGCAAGATCCTGTTATGCATAGAGTTGATATTAGGCAACCAGATATCCTCCAGCCCTGTGATTAGACACAGAGCAGATAAGAATTAAGCCTCAGGCACCACCCCTATGGAAGAAGGACAAGCCTTGTTGGATTATTATACCCCAATCATCCCAGCATGCGGTGTCTCAAAAACATTCCAGCCAATTCCCTAATTTTGAACACCACTAATTTTATGAACAAGAGCCCATTTCTTACATGTATTATGTTGTTAGACACAAGTTTTACCAATAAAAACCTACTTCTGCTATTCTCTGTGCTAATTAGTAAGACACCTGGTGTTGGTCAGTGATATGGAAAACAGAAGAGCTGGCAGCAGGTGTCCTGAGGTGTGACCCTTCTGAGTGAATGTTAATTAATCACCCCTGGCGTGTAGATTCCTAACTGGCTTAGTCAGTTGAGCTGCTATAACAGATTACCATTCACTGGGTGGCTTAAACAACAAACATTGATCTCTCACCGTTCTGGAGCCTGGGAAGCCCAAGATCAAGGTGCCAGCAGATCTGAACGCCTGGTGGGGACCAGCTTTCTGGCATGCAGATGGCTATCTTCTTGTTGTATCCTCACATGCCAGAAACAGGGCGAGCTACCTCTCTGACTTCTTCTCATCAGGGCACCATTTCCATTCATGAGGGCTCCACTTTCACGACCTAATCACCTCCCAGAGGCCCCACCTCCTAATATCACATTGGGGATTAGGCGTGAACAGAGGAATTTTAGGAGGACATATATATTTAAATCACAGCACAAACACACACAGGTGTATCACGCCACATAGAACTACATAGCTTACAGTAGATTGCAGACCTTATAACACTAAGGTTTTTTTATTTTGTTTTTTTATAACCTGAGGTCCACAGACTCCCAGGGAGTCCTTGCGTATAATTCAGGGAATCCAGATTTTGGGTGGTGAAAAATCACTTCTTCATTTTCATTGACCTCAGTATTTGCAAAACCTGTGATTTTGTCATCAACAGAAGTCAGATATTTTCATATCCCAATATAACTGCTGTGTATATCTTGAGATATCATTAATATTCACTGCCTCTTCTGGGTGATTCACCCCGCTGATAGCTCTTTCATTAACTATATTACTGTATCACAATAATTTATATGTTGCTATGTCATATATTAATATGTAATAAATCTATTTTATAATGGTTTGATAACTATATTGCAAGAGAGTGGGTTTCCTTTACAATCCTATGTCTTTTATTTTAGGCATTTATAAACATTAACTTAAGAAGGGGGTCCATAATACAAAAAAAGAATTTCCGACATGCCTGAGAACCCTGTTCCCTCACAGGCTAGTCCTCCAACACACTGCTTTCCTTCTCAGCTTCTGGACTGAAAACTTGCAGTACAGTCTTTAAGATTCTGGACGACCAGAAATATCTGATATTCCAGTGGCTTAGAATCATTCTGCCAGGATATTACTATCCATTGGGTTCCCGGGAAAGTGGACTCTGAGATTGAGATTTGCATGCCGGACATTTACTGGGGACTACACAAAACTTGTCCTGTAAGGGGAGCCAGGGATACAGGATTGGAAAGAGGGGGAGGCTGGATGATGGTGCAATCACAGCAGAGGGCTTAGGCCATCCAACGTGGCTGACCCCAGGGAACGAGATGTCCCAGGGTGAGGCAGGGCCCTGTGGGGATGCAGCTGTTAGCCATCAGCTACCAATAAGCCCAACAATTTAGACAATAAGTGATTTGGTCCTGGAGGGGCCTGGGCAGCCCAATGACATCCAGGACACCTACCCCGCACCGCATCCTGCCATGAGTCACCCACCTGCACAAGCTGTCTGTCTACTGCACAACCATTCTACAAGGCCACTTATCACCCCATTTTACATCTGAGAAACTGACGTTCGGAGCCAGTAGGTGATGCCTCAGTGAAGCGCAGCTGGGAAGGGCTCACCTGGGCGGCTCTGAGGTCTGCTGGGCTCCGGGGTCCCCTCTGTGTATGGGGGGTCAGTGTCGCCAGCTGACCCTTCTCTTAAATCAGACTGCAGGTGATACAACTCAACCAGCTATCCAAATGAGAATCAGTGAGCTGAAGAACTCTTCTGTTTTCACTCAAGCTTCCCTTCAGAACTTGCGTCTCCCTAACACCTCCTGTTTCTGATCTGAAACCTCCCTATTTAAGTCCATAGCCCTGGTATCTTACCCACTCCACCACCAAATCGTGCCTCCCACCATCCTCTTCGCTCCCAGCCCTGCCACCCTTTGCATGAATTCTATCCTTTCCTTTCCACTGCCACACCCACTTTCACCTCAGGAGCCTGAAGAGCTGTCTGGTGGCTACTGGCACCCTGTTCCCAGCAGTATTAGCCTGTTCTCATGCTGCTGATAAAGACATACCCCAGACTGGGTAATTTATAAAGGAAAGAAGTTTAATTGACTCATAGTTCCACAGGGCTGGGAAGGTCCCAGGAAACTTACAATCATAGCAGAAGGGGGAAGCAAACATGTCCTTCTTCACATGGTGACAGCAAGGAGAAACGCAGAGTGAAGGCGGGAAAAGCCCCCTATAAAACCATCAGATCTCGTGGGAACTCACTCAGTGTCACGAGAACAGGATGGAGGTAACTGCCCACATGGCTCCAATACCTCACACCCAATCCCTCCCACAACATGTGGGATTATGAGATTTGGGTGGGGACACAGCTAAACCATATGACTGGCCTACTTTCTCCCTCTCCCTGTCCCACCAGCCAGATGGACACGCCTTAGTAGCCCCGATCACATCTGGTCATAGCTCCCCATAACCTCCCAGATTAAGCATCGGGTCTTCATCACCGCCTTCCTCACTGCCTATCACCTCCTACACATGCTCTGCTCAGGCTGCAGCTCATCTGCGTGACTCACTCCATTCCCCACTTTTGCTCATGATCTTCCCTTTGCTAGAAACTCACAGAAGGAGTATCTGTTGAGTGCCTGCCATGCCACACACCGCTGAGGAGAGAGCAATGGAACAGGGTTGTGTGTTACAGGGCTTTATTCTTTACTGGAAAAGGCAGGCAGTGAACAAGTCAATCAACACTGTCATCACAGATCCCAGCAATTGCTATGAAAGCAGGTTCTGCTGACCTTCCTGATCATGCGCCATGAGTGGGTTACAGATGTGCAAAGTGGGGAGCCCCTGGAAGTTTCTGCTACCACCTCTGGCTTATCCCTTCAGTCCAGCAAGCCAGACAGAGTACGGTTTTCTGCCTCTGCCATAATGTGAAAGAGCCTTGAAAAGCATGAGTGGGGAAGTCCCATGTGAAAGGGGCGCCGTCAGTGGCCTGGCTGCTGCCTTGGCATTTGAGCTGAGATGGAAGAGAAGTCCCAGGTAAGAAAGATGAGGGAAGAGCAATCCAGGCATGGAGGCCAGCAGGTGTGCAGAGCTGCAGGTGCTGGGACAGCAGAAAGGAGTCCCTGGGACTGAGCAGAAGGGTCGGGGTGGGAGATGATGCAGGAGGAGCGAGGAAGGGCCAGATCCTCTCATTCACAGTGCAGCCTGCAGACCCACCTAACCTGGGAACTTGATAGAAATGCAGAATTTTGGCACCACCAGAGAACTACTGAATCAGAAGTTGCATTTTATTTTATTTTATTTCTTTTTTTTTTTTTTTAGACAGAGTCTTGCTCTGTCACCCAGGCTGGAATGCAGCGGTGCCATCTCGGCTCACTGCAACCTCCACCTCCCGGTTCAAGCAATTCTCCTGCCTCAGCCTCTCGAGTAGCTGGGATTTCAGGCACCTGACACCAGGCCCTGCTAATTTTTTATATTTTTAGTAGAGATGAGGTTTAACCATGTTGGCCAGGCTGGTTTCGAACTCCTGACCTCAAGTGATCCTCCCACCTCGGTCTCCCAGAGTGCTAGGATTATAAGCGTGAGCCACTATGCCCAGAATTTGCATTTTAGTAAGATCCCAGGTAATACATATGCACATTAAAATTGTGGCCATGACAAGGCCACAAAGGGCCTTATAGGCCATGAAAAGGAATTTTAAATGATGTCTCCCTCTTTTCGAGGTCAACGCCTAGTGCTTATTCCTCTAGGAAGCCTGTCTTGATCCTTATAAGCTGTTGAAATTTACAATCTTGTAGGTGACTAAAATGCACTTGGCCCCAGTTACTGAATCAAACCGTTTGAGGTCCAAGAGTATGCCTTAGTCATCTTTACTTAATTTAGTTTTTTATTTTCTGTTTGTTTGTTTTGTTTTATTTGAAACAGGGTCTCACTCTGTGGCACAGGCTGGAGTATGGTGGCACGATCACAGCTCACTGTAGCCTTGACCTCGTGGGCTCAAGCAATCCTCCCACCTCAGTCTCCTAAGTAGCTAGGACTACAAGTGCATGCCTCCACACCCAGCTGGTTTTACTATTTTTTGTTGAGACAGGGTCTCACTATGTTGCCCAGGCTGGTCTCAAACTACTGGGCTCAAACAATCCTCCTCCCTCAGCCTCCCAAATTGTTGGGATTACAGGCATGAACCACTATGCCTGGCCTCTTAGTCACTTTTATAATCTCCAAATCCCCTTGTAATATCTTGCTCATAGTTGGTAAATTGCCAGGAAGAAAAAAACAAAAGCAAAAAATAATACAGTCATGTACTGGGCTATGTTAGGTAGAGTGATACCATATTCAAATAAGACTCTGAACTCTTTGCATGGAAAGTGACAGAATCCAACTCTACTGGCTTAAGCAAAGAAAGCGAGAACTTAACTCCCATAAATGAAAAAGCACAGGAGAATAGCTTCAGGCATGGCTGGATCCAGGTGTTCAAACTATAATATGTAATCAGGAATCTGTTTCTCTCCAGTTCTCTAATTTGCTTTCCTCCATTCTGGCTTCATCTTTAGGACCAAGTCCACATATTGATAAAAATGGCCTCCAGCAGTTCCAGACCTATAGCGAACCAGCCTAACAACCTGGAAAAAAGATCCCTCTTTCTCCATTTCTTTTTTGTTTGTTTGTTTGTTTGTTTTTTGAGACAATCTCGCTCTATCGCCCAGGCTGGAGCACAGTGGCATGATCTCAGCTCACCACAACCTCCGCCTCTCAGGTTCAAGTGATACTTGTGCCTCACCCTCCTAAGTAGCTGGGATTACAAGCATGTGCCACCATGCCCGGCTGATTTTTGTGTTTTTAGTAGAGACGGGGTTTCACCAGGCTGGTCTCAAACTCCTGACCTCAGGTGATCCACCCGCCTCAGCCTCCCAAAGTGCTGGGATTACAGGTGTGAGCCACTGTGCTCGGCCCTCTTTCTCACTGTTGATGACTTTGGTCCTAGGCCAAAGAGGGGTCAGGAGGTAGGATTTAGCTCCATCTGAACCACATGGCCTGGGAGTGGGGGCAGGGGAGAGCCCTAAAAGAAAATCTGATGCTGTTACCAGAAAAAGGAGGAAGGATGTTGAGCAGGGGGCAAAGCCATTCACTACAGCTGACATCAGACAGATGCTGTGCTAGCATTTAAAATCAGGATGTGGAATAATATTTGTTAACCTGGGGAAAAGGTCATAGAGTCTTGCTAAGTCTTGCTAAAAAAGTAAGCTGTATAACACTACTGTGAAATGATACCATTCCAAGGTATGACAATATTACAGTGTAAGTATGCCTAGAATTAATTATTAAGGCAATATCCCAATGTACCCTGATGAAACGGAAAGTTTTCTTTTTTATATTTGTTTGCAATTTAAAATTTCTATACTGAGTATCTATTGCATTTCCTATAATTTAAAACATATTTTAAAATTAAGGTGTGTGTGAGGATTGATTTTATGTGTCAACATGGCTGGGCTATGGTGCCCAAATATTTAGTCAATCATTATTCTGGATGTTTCTGTGAAGGTGGGTATTTTTTTTTTTTTTTGGATGAGATTAACATTAAAATTGGTGGACTTTGTGTAAAGCAGATTGCCACCTATAACATGAGTGGCCCTCATTCAATCAGTTGAAGGCCTGAATAAAACAAAGACCAATCTTCTGGAGCAAGAAGGAATTCATCTAGCGGCTGACCTTGGACTTGAACTGCAACTTTTCACAGAGTCTCCAGCCGGCTGGCCTATCCCATTGGATTTTGGACTCATCAAGCCTCCACAATTGTGAAAGCCAATTTCTTAAAGTCTCTCTCTACACACACACAAACACACACACACATACACACACACAGAGTCCTTGTTGGTTCTGTCTCTCTGGAGAACACTGACTAACACAATCCAGCTCCTGCCTTCTATCAACTCCCCATCAAAGATAACAGCAATCAGGAAGCTGTGTCCCAGCCCAGGGCTATCTCTTACCAGAAGGTTGGTCCCAGGCAACTCCATTCTTCCCTGAGCCTAGCTTCCTTGTCTCTAACCCCAGGGATGACTCACTGTTCCCACCTCGACTGACTGCCAAATGGCAGGGACAGGGTCAATGATATTCCCACAGTGCCCATCCTTAGTACAATTTTCTCAACACTGACTGCCAGTCACTTATTTCTGAAGATTAGGTGCTGCCATGAGTTTCTTTACACAAGAAGTCAGTGTGGAAAAAAAGTAGAATAAAACAATAAAATCCCTCGAGCTGAGAGACTTTTCTAGTCACTGATGAATAGATAAAAAGAAACATCTGTTTCATCTTCACACTTACAACACCAGCAATGTCAATACACTTCCCGATCTCATCATTAGCATTGAGCAGACTGATTCATGCTGAAATCCAACAAGACTTAGCTCCCAAAGTAAAGGGCCTTTTCCTCTTGGGTCACCTCTCTGGCTTTGTACTTTCTTTGTGCACGAAGATCAAATGTGGCATGAAGTGAGAAACTCGCTTCAAACCCTCACTCCGAATCGCTGAACAGGTTCTAAAAGCACTGGGGCTGAAAGCCCCCTCTCCGGATTCCAGCCGGTGTGCACTAGACATGTCCAGAAAGGAAGCCCTGCCATTGTCCGGGATGTGTCTCATTGACGTCACCAGCAGTCTTCCTTCAGTTTCCCAATGTCCCCAAAGCTTCCCTTGGTGGTCAACTACCCAAGTAGTTCTCTTGTGACTTCAGGAATGCTCAAGGTGACTCCCAGGGCCTGTTGAAACAGTCCATTAATGAAAATCATTTTGTCCAGCCTATTATTCTTATGCCTCTCAGATGTGGCAGCCCCTTTAGAGAACAAAAGAGTTCCATGCTTCCTTCACTATGTGGAAATGAAATTTACAGATAATTTTACCTCCCTGCACATACAATTTTTAAAAAATCAATAGAAAGTCCTATCTGTACTATGAAGAAGGAATAAAAGTAATTTAGGATAAAAACAGACGTAATGTAGAATAAAACAATATCCATGCTGTCAATCATTCCACAGTGTTTATGAGTGTCTCCCTCCAGGCAAGGGTGTCAGTGCAGAACAGCAATGAAAACTGTCAGGAAGGGGGATACAGCATTGAGGGTGTGGGCTTTCTAGCTCAGGCAAGACCTTACTGGAAGTCCTAATGAAATAATTAGATGCCTGCATCTCCCGTGTTAATGAATTCAATGAATATTTACCGAGTGTTGACTGTGGGGCAGGCACTGTTCTAGGGGACGGAAAGTCAGGAGTGAACAAACCCTTTCCCCTTCGGGTTGCCATTCCAGGTGGGGGCATAAGTTTCAATGTAAGAGGAATAAGGAGATCAGGAGCCGGTGTCTACAAGGAAATCAAACGAGCTGCAGGTATGTGAGGACATGAGAAGAAATGTGAGAATATATCCTGCAGGAAATGGAGGGAGAGAGAGTCATGGTCACCCCCAGGTCTCAAGCCTCGCTGAAATTTAGAGTAAGAATGCTTCCCTGGAGCAGGGTGAGAAAAGAAATATATCTGTGTCATCTTAGAAGATACCCCAGACTTCCCAGGTCTTGACACCTTCAGAAATAGAGACTAAAAGCAATGCCCAGGCATCCTCCTACCAACCTCATAGAATCAATGTTGGTTTTTCCATCTCCCTAGAATGCTCTTTGCCCAGGAATCCTCACAAACTCTCTCCTTCACTTCATTCAAATTTATGTTTATGATACCCTTTAGGGAGGGCATTCGTGTCCACTGTATGCAAAAGAGCTCCCACCCTCACCCCATCCCAGCCTGCCCTCGTACTCTACTCCAATTATCACTCACCACTCCTCAATGTTGTGTTACATATTTATCAGTTCCTTTGGTGGTTGTCTTGTCTCTCCTACTCAATCTAAATTTCATTAGAGCAGGGGCCACCTGTTTCATTCATTGCATCACATCAGCAATTGGGACACTGCCTAGCACACAAGAGGCCCTCAATAAATATGCGTATGGGCTGAGTACTGTGGCTCACATCTGTAATCCCAACACTATGGGAGGCTGAGGTGGGCAGATTGCTTGAGCTCAGGAGTTCAAGACCAGCCTGGGCAACATGGTGAAACCCTATCTCTACAAAAATATAAACATTATCCTGGTGTGGTGGTGTGCACTTATAATCTCAGCTACTCGGGAGGCTGAGATGGGAGGATCACTTGAGCCCAGGAGGTGGAGGTTACAGTGAGCCAAGATCATGCCACTGCACTTCAGCCTGGGCAGCAGAGCCAGATCCTGTCTCAAATAAATAAATAAATAATAGAATTAATATCCAGTGATGTGTGTGCCAGAGTTGGCTGACTCCAGCTTGAGAGAGTCAATTGCATGCCTCTGGTCCCAAATGTGTATTTCATGATGTAGGGTTGGTATCTTAAAATCTGCCACGATGGGAGTATTTACACCACAGTAATTGGCCAATGCTACATGTCATAGCTCCTTCTCCCACTGGAAGGCTGGCTGTTACACATTTATCAGTATATCATTGGACATAAATAAACATATGCTACTAGACTATATCACCTTTGTTAAGAGACGTGGCTCCCCTACAGCTCTGAAGACAAACCATTTCAACTCCAAGTTGCTGCTTCTGTCATAGGCCTAACAAACAGGTTGAATGGCAAGAAACCCGAACACTTTATATTTATTCTCTGCACACAACGTTACTGATACTAGTCTGCAAATGAATTCTTCATGACACTACAGCCATCTCAGCTAAGAGGTAACCATTTTTTTTGCCCTAGTAATTAAAAAATGGCAATTGCTAGTCATTAAAATAGGGAAGTAGATAAATAGCGATGATAATTACTGCATTTTTCTCTTCAGAGAAGACAGCAATACTGTATGTAGTCATTTTTGATAAATATAGAAAATAAGTAATTATTGCTGGAGCTATTCATTATGAATCTCTATTCGCCATCTCACTTCTGCAAATACCATTCATTGTTTAAAATAACGGTTCGAAAGGGCAAGGCAAACTTCTCATTACCAGCTGGCAGGCACCCACGGATGGAGAGGTGCTGGGCACATGGGGCAGCTTGGCTAGTTGGTCATCTCAGTGCTGCTTGTGAAAATAAGTTTGAAAAGATAATCTTATCCAACATAGAAAAAAACAAAAAGAGCAGAAAAGAGTAGCGCATCTGTCTGTGGGCCAGCCAAGGGTGGCTGCAGGTCAGGAGCTCTAATTAAGCAATGTGCTATGGGTGGAGGGGAACTTGGTGTCCACTCAGCCACAGTGCTGTTTTCATGTCTAACCTTGATTGAACCAAGCTTCTCAGAAAGCCCAGCCCTAATGGAAAATAAATTCCACTGAATTCGAATGGAGCCATTAACGTCTCCCTTCTCAGGTCTTGAAACATTTATTTGCTTTAAAATACATGCACTCATCTCAATTCTATTAGGAGTCAGACCCACCTTTTGCCTGGAAGCAGATTTATCTCTGCCCACACCCTCCTACGCCCCTTGCTGCTCCCCTCCCTAGGCAGGGCTGAGCCACAAGGGAGAAGGGACCGGGGCAGAGGGCAGAGCATCCCAGGGGCTTCCCTCCTCATCAGCTCATGGGAGTTGCCTTAGCACTACCCTGGGGTGCTGAGTCCTGATGAGCCACAAGCCCCTGTCCCTCCAGGAACTTCCTTTATGATCTGAACAAGTCCTACTCTCAATGATTGGAGAAAAAGTCTTTTTGTTTTGTTTTGTTTTTAATTTGAGACAAGGTCTTACTCTGCCATGCAGGCTGGAGTCCAGTGGCCTGATCGTGAGCTCCCTGGCTCAAGTGATCATCCCACCTGAGCCTCCCAAGTGACTGGGATTACAGGCGTATGCCACCATGTCTGGCTAATGTTTTAATTTTTTGTAGGGACAGGGTCTTGCTTTATTGCCCAGGCTGGTCTTGAACTCCTAGGCTCAAGCAATCCTCCCAGCTCAGCCTCCCAAGATGCTGGGATTATAGGTATGAGCCACCTGCCTGGCCCTGGAGAAAGATTCTTAATCCAGTGTCAGGAATTTGTTCCAAATGCTGGCTCCATCATTTGAGGGAGTCTGTCTTCCTTCATGGGTCTTAGTTTCTTCATCCATTTGGAAGGACAGGCTGGATCTGCAGTTCCCGGGATGGGGTGGGGGGTACTGTCCCTATGAGGTGTTTTGGAGGTCTTCCAGAGCATCTCTAATTATCACAATGATTAGACACACCACTGGCTTTCAAGGGCATTGGCAGGCAACGCCTGGGACTGTCTTGCACAGCAAAGATCTGCTTCACATCCTATGTGACTTTCAAAAACCCCACCATACATTCCCATACCTGTGTGACCTTGTGAAGTTGCTTTGCTTCTTCATGCTTTACTTTCCTCTTCTTTTTTTTTTTTTTTTTTTGAGATGGAGTTTCGCTCTTGTTGCCCAGGCTAGAGTGCAATGGCATGAACTTGGCTCACTGCAACCTCCACCTCCCGAGTTCAAGCGATTTTCCTGCCTCAGCTTCCCAAGTATCTGGGATTGCAGGCATGTGCCACTACACCCGGCTAATTTTGTATTTTTAGTAGAGATGCAGTTTCTCCATGTTGATCAGGCTGGTCTCAAACTCCCGAACTCAGGTAATCCGCCCGCCTTAGCCTTCCAAAGTGCTGGGATTACAGGCATGAGCCACCGCGCCCAACCTACTTTCCTCTTCTTTAGCTAAGAAGTATTGTTCTCAAGGCTCAGGCCAGGTTGGACAGTATAGGAGTCTATGAGAAGAATTCAGATAAGTATGTTCATTCATAACAAATATTTCTTGAGCACCAACTATTCACTGGGTTCTGGGTTGGATGCTGGGGATACAGCACTCAGTCAGACACATGTAGTTCTTGTCTGCACAGGGCTCATAGCCCAGTGTACTCAAATCTGTGATACTGGAAAGGATGTATGTTCCTTTAATAATTAACACTTAGTCTCCATTTATGTGGCCCCATTAGGTGCCGGACATGGAGCTACTACCAGAGATTCAGAGACGAAGGGTGGTAGGCAAGTGAACAGCAAACCAGAGGTGGTGGAATCCGTCCTGCAATGCAGGTGATGTACTACAAGATGACAGCTACTATTTGTCACACACTTACTATGCGCCAGACCAGGAGAGGGACTTTTTGTTGTTGGAATCCGTCCTGCAATGCAGGTGACGTACTACAAGATGACAGCTACTATTTGTCACACACTTACTATGTGCCAGACCAGGAGAGGGACTTTTTGTTGTTGTTGTAGAGACAAGGTCTTACTCTATCATCCAATCACATATCACTGCAGCCTCCACCTTCCAGGCTCAAGCAGTCCTCTCACCTCAGCCTCCTGGGTAGCTGGGATTACAGATGCACATCACCATGCCTGGCTAATTTTTTGTACTTTTTGGAGAGTTGGGGTGTTGCCACGTTGCCAAGGCTGGTCTCAAACTCCTGGGCTCAAGCAATCCACCTGCCTCGGCCCCCGGGCCAGCCCACGATGTCATTTGAGCCTCACAACCACCACATGGAGTAAGTCAGCCTGTGTGTCACTGTCAAAATTTTTGCCATTTCCACCTGCCACCTTTTGTTATTTATTTGACATTTTTCTTTAACTAACTCGCATAATTAAACCAATCCTTGTCCTAAGTGATAATATCTCTGAAATCATAAGACTGATGAGGTTGCAGTGTATATGTGTAATTAATACTTTGTTGTGGTTGAATGTGTGTGACCCCTCAAATTCATATGGTAAAACCTGACCCTCAGTGAGATGGTATTAGGAGGTGGGGCCTTTAAGAGTTGATTAGGTCAGGAGGGTGGAGCCCTCACGAATAGAATTGGCATCCTTATAAAACAGACCCCAGACACATATACATGATGGAATACTATACCATAAAAAAGAATGAGTTCATGTCCTTTACAGGGACATGGATGAAGCTGGAAGCCATCCTTCTCAGAAAACTAACACAGCAACAGAAAACCAAACACCACATGTTCTCACTCCTAAGTGGGAGTCGAACAATGAGAACACATGGACACAGGTAGGGGAACAACACACACCAGGGCCTGTTGGAGGAAGCAGGGCAAGGGGAGGGAGAGCATTAGGACAAATACGTAATGCATGTGGAGCTTAAAACCTAGATGACGGGTTGATAGATGTGGCAAACCACCATGGCACATGTATTCCTATGCAACAAACCTGCATGTTCTGCACATGTATCCCAGAGCTTAAAGTAAAATAAAAATAGATAAATAAATAAATAAATAGAATTTTTTTTTTAAAAAAAGGAGACCCCAGAGAGCTCTCTAGCCATCTTTCCATCACGTGAGGATACAACAGGAAGTTGATAGTCTACAACATGGGAAGGAGCCCTCACCAGAACCCAACCCTGCTGGCACCCTGATCTTGGACTTCCAGCCTCCAGGACTGTGAGAAAAAAATGTTGCTTAAGCCACTCAGTCTATGGTTCTTTGTTAATAAAGAAATACCTATAAAACAAATAGATAATGCATCAAGAAAGCATACCTATAAAACAAATGTGTAAACAAGTGAACATTTTAAACTGTTTGGGCACACTTAAATCATCTTGTGTATCAGACACTGGGAAATGCTGGGTAGATGGGCCTGGCTAAGGAATGCTAGCTGCTGCTATAAAAGCAACATGCCCAGTGTTTATTTTTCACTCATGTCACATCCAGTGTAGCTGATTTGGGGTTGGAAGTTCTCCACCAAGTCACTCAGGGACCCAGGCTCCTTCCATCTAAAAGATCATCCTCCTGGAGCCTTAGAAGCTTCCCCCTGGATTCTCAGCTCCCAGCTGACAGGTGTAGGAAGAGAAGTCATCACATGCTATTGGTCAGAGTTCATCAATATGACACCTCCCTAACAGCGGGGACACTGGCATATGTGGTTTGTCCATGGGCCCTGGAGGAAAGAAAAACAAGTTTTGGTGAAGATCTAACATGGTCTCTGCCACACACAGATACGAATTTTTACTTTGGAAACACCAAGGCAAGAATTTCCATTTTACAAGGGAGGAAATAGAGGCTTTGAAAAGCAAAGTGCCACTGAGCACAGAGGCTCACGCCTGTAATCCCAGCACTTTGGGAGGCCGAGGCAGGAGTTCAAGAACAGCCTGGCCAACATGGTGAAACCCCATCTCTACTAAAAATACAAAAACTAGCCTGGCATGGTGGCAGGTGCCTGTAATCCCAGCTACTCAGGAGGCTGAGGCACGAAAATCACTTGAGCCCAGCAGGTGGAGGTTGCAGTGAGCTGAGATCATGCCACTGCACTCCAGCCTGGGCGACAGAATGAGACTCTGTCTCAACAACAACAACAACAACAACAACAACAACAACCAAAAGGCCGGGCGCAGTGGTTCACACCTGTAATCCCAGTACTTTGGGAGGCTGCAGTCGGCAGATCACCTGAGGTCGTGAGTTCAAGACAAGCCTGATGAACATGGAGAAACCCTGTCTCAACTAAAAATACAAAATTAGCCAGGTGCGGTGGCACATACCTGTAATCCCAGCTACTCAGGAGGCTGAGGCAGGAGAATTGCTTGAACCCGGGAGGGAGGTTGCGGTGAGCTGAGATCGCGCCATTGCTCTCCAGCCTAAGCAACAAGAGCAAAACTCCATCTCAAAACAAACCAAAACAAAAAAAATGAAGTGCCTTTCCCCAGGTGACACAGAAATTAAGAAGTAAGGCTGGATCCAAGCCAAAGCCTATGTTTCAACCTCCCTCTCTCTGTGCAGCTCAAGGATTGCCATAGTGCTATCTCCTGTGAACTCGCTCCTGACCTCCAGATCTGCACCTCAAACCTTCAGCAGATGTCCTTACCCAGTGTCCCTCCAGCACTGCTAAGCATGTCCTGAACCAAGGTCATCCTTTCTCCCCACTTCCCAAGGCCCGTTGCCTTCTCCTTCTGAATGTCCTGTTACAGAAAATGGATCTACTGATAAAGCCAGAAAACTGGAGCTTCTTCTAGAATGTCCCTGTCTCAGAGTGCATTTAGCTGCAAGTAACAGAAAACCCAACTCAAAATGACTTAAACCACTAGAAAATGCCCCACCTCCTATAAAAACAAGTCCCCACATGCGGGGGTTTCAGGATTGGCAAATGTCGTGGTTCAACCACACAGTGGAAGGACCCAGGTCCCTCTGTCTTCCCACTTGACTGCCCTCAGCTCTTGGCTTGATCTCTTCAAGGAACTCCACTGTAGTCCCAAGATGGCTGCCTAGTTCCAGGCAACACACACAGAAAGGAAAGTTTCTACTTAATAGTCTTCTGCCAGGATTGTGTCACATGCCCATTCCTAAACAAGTCGTGGGCTGGGGCTTCCCATGGAATGAGCAGAATGGCTGAGATTAATAATGGTTGAACTTTGTGCGGAGACGTGGCAGCTGTTCTCCAAAACAATCCTTTGGTTTCAAAACAATCCTTTGGTTTTATAAAGAATGAGCACCTTTCCTGCCAAGAGAGGATGAGCACCATACAATATCTGTACACTACCCTCTTCCTTACTCCAACTTCTAGCCAATCACCACAGCCTGATGATTTTACCTCCTTCATTTCTCTTGGTTCCATATCTTACTTTTAATCTCCATTTAAGCCATCATCATTCAAAACCTCGGGAAGTTGGGCAAACTTTTAATAGTGAATTACTTCATTAACATATAAATCCTTCAACGCTAAAAAGCACATTCGCTTAAATGGTTTGTTCTGTCCAGTTGCTCCAGCAAATCATCTTTTCCTCACAGATATACAAAGATAAATTTTATTCTGGTTTTTGTGCAAATTGAAAGAAAAGAATAAAGAAATTCTAAAAGTGAGACATCAGAATTCATGGGTTGGTACTGTGTTTGATGTTTTCCATTTCTAGAAATAATTATGACTAAAATTATTATAACATCTGGTTTGTTTTTTTAGACAGGGTCTCATTCCCATCACCCACACTGGAGTGCAATGGTGTGACCACAGCTCACTGCAGCCTCAACTTCCTGGGCTCAAGTGATCCTCCCACCTCAGCCTCTCAAGTAGCTAGGACGACAGGCATGCACCACCACGCATGGTTAATTTTTGTGTTTTTAATAGAGACGGGTTTTCTCTATGTTGCCCAGGCTGGTCTTGAACTCCTGGGCTCAAGTCATCCACCTGCCTTGGCCTCACAAAGTACTGGGATTACAGGTGTGAGCCATCATACCCAGCCTAGAATCTGATTTTTGAAGATGCCTTAAATAACTTTTAAGGTGGCTCATGCAGAGTATTTAGATTATAGATATTGGTAGCTAGCTACCATTTGAAAAATTAGTGGGAAGTATTATGACAAAAATAGATA
>NW_012110919.1:15632537-15640012 GCF_000951035.1 Colobus angolensis palliatus | reverse complement strand
TCTCTACTAAAACTACAAAAAATTAGTCGGGTGTTGTGGCACACGCCTGAAATCCCAGCTACTCAGGAGGCTGAGACAGAAGAATCGCCTGAACTTGGAGGGCGGAGATTGCAGTGAGCCGCGATTACGGTACTGCACTCCAGCCTAGGCAACAGAGTGACATTCTGTCTAAAAATAATAATAATAATAAAATTAAAAAATAAAGTCACTAGGTCCATCACAGACTCAAGAAGAAATAAATTATACAAGAGCATGAATACCAGGAGGTGGGGATCACTGTAAGCTGCGTCATAAACCGCCTACCATGCCTTGGAGTCATCCTCCATTTCTCACCTTCTCTCATATTCTCTATCCAATCCCTCAGGCAGCCCAGCAGGCTGCACCTTCAAAGCAACTGACTCAGCATCCCTCAGTGCCTTGCTCAAATGTCACCTGTTCAGTGGCATTTAATCATCTTACTTAAAACTGCAACTCACCCACGGACATACACATTCCCACTCCTCTTCCCTCATTTTCCTTTATAGCACCAATCACCATCAGACATTCCAGATATTTAATCGTCTTTTAAATTTGCTCTCACTCCACCTTAGCATGTAAGCTCTATGAGGGCAGTGGTTTTTACCTATTTTGTTTGCTGCTGTATTCCCCAGGCTCAGTGCGGCACACACAAAACAAATATTGTGGAATGAATAAATGTTAAAATACACGGAAATATGTTCTCTTCTTTTAAAAACCTAAGGGAACACCTTATTCAGAGTGTCAAAGATTCCATCATCTATATACATAAGTGTAGACTCTGTTGGTTTCAGTAGGCTCTTAAATGGAAACCATCACAGCTCTAGCCACCTACTACCCATTCCTAACCCCTCCTATACTAAAACCAGGTGAGACTGGCCAAAGGAACAGGCTCCATTTCAGCCTCAAAATTCTAGGGTGGTCTCTGACTTAGCCTTGAAAACCACACTCCATGGACCTCCTGGTCTAAAACTACAGGGAATATTCTGCCAAGGAAGCCCTCAACTCCAAAAGACCTTGCCTGCCAATGGGCAGACCATGGTCATGGGCAAACAGCAATGGGAGGCAGCCAAGGACAGAAGGAAACGGGTGTATTTTTCTGCTTAATGACCAATGGGCAAGAGGCTCAAGGGACTCTTTGTAACATAGTGCGCCTCAAACTTTTCCACACCAGTATCGTTTGGGGCAGCAAAAATGATCACTGAATCTTGGGGGCTTGGAGGTCTAGACTGAACCTGACCAGGAAGCTAGAAATGTATCTGCTCATCTTAGTTTTCACTTTAAGATTCACCTAATTTTCATATTTTCCCCAGTAATGTAGCTGCATTGAATTTAATGCAACAATAATGCTTTAAATTACTTACACATTTTTTCAAAAAATTCTACCTTTTTTTTTTTTTTCAGTCAATGAATGCAGTGCTAAAGTACCAAGAAATTCTGGAAAATTTGTATTGAATTGAAGTGAGTGCATACTGCAAGCAGATTCAGGGCAATTTCTTTTCATGATAGCTGGAAAATTCAGATGCTCATAAACATTTGGGTGCAGAAGGCAGATGGCAGACAGCAAGGAAGTCTCGGGAGAAAGTGCTGTCAGGGAGGAAGTATCGTGCACCTCATTGAGGCTCCTATACATGGACATTCTGTATTAGTCCATTCTCACACTGCTAATAAAGACATATCTGAGACTGGGTCATTAATAAAGAAAAAGAGGTGCCGGGTGCGGTGGCTTACGCCTGTAATCCCAGCACTTTGGGAGGCCGAGACGGGCGGATCACGAGGTTAGGAGATCGAGACCATCCTGGCTAACACGGTGAAACCCTGTCTCTACTAAAAATACAAAAAATTAGCCGGGTGCGGTGGCAGGCGCCTATAGTCCTAGCTACTAGGGAGGCTGAGGCAGGAGAATGGTGTGAACCCATGAGGTGGAGCTTGCAGTGAGCCAAGATCGCGCCACTGCACTCCAGCCTGGGTGACAGAGCGAGACCCTGTCTCAAAAAAAAAAAGAAAGAAAGAAAAAGAGGTTTAATGGACTCACGGTTCCACATTCCTAGGGAGGCCTCACAATCATGGTGGAAGGTGAAGGAGGAGTAAAGGCACGTTTTATATGGTGGCAGGCAAGAGAGACTATGCAAGGGAATTCCCCTTTATAAAACCATTAGATCACGTGATACACATTGACTATCATGAGAACAGCATGGGAAAGACCTGCTGCCATGATTCAATTACCTCCCACTGGGTCCCTCCCCCAACATATGGAGATTATGGGAGCTACAAGTCAAGATAAGATTTGGGTGGGGACACAGTCAAATCATATTAATTCCATAAACATCCTCTTAAGACAGCAAAAAGCTGGTATCAGATGGTGGAATTTAGCAGTCTCTGATCCCAGTTGCTCTTTCTCTCTTTTTTTCTGTCCCTCTCTCTCTTCCCCTCCTTGGAAAATAGTTTTCAAAAGATATTTCCATGAACTACGATGAAAGCTATTTCCATGAACAAAGATGACTGATTTTTTTTTTGGTTCTATTTTATCACCAAGGTTGTAACTTTTGTCACCTGAAAATGAATTAAGCCTCCAAAGACTCCGTCTCCATAATCAATTATAGCCATTGATATCTCAAATTTCATTGTCATCCTATCAATCTTGTAAAATACAATAAAAGCAATAAAATAAAATAAAACTTGCACTAATTTGACTTTTTAAAAAAATCTGCTAAATACAGTATTGAGAGCTAGGCTTTCCTATTAGGTCAAACATTAAATTCACAGTTTTATCCTTTGTCCTAATGTCTACTTAAAACTTGGTAAACAATAATAATTCAGGCCTGAATTCAGTCCTCGACAACTGAGATTGCTTCTTTCTTTGACAAAAGCTGCAAACATCTGTGTAGAAGTCATCAAAGTCACTCCCCATTTCAATATAAATTATAAGAAAAGATGAGTACCCAAACTACTTTTGTTTCTACCCTTTTCAACACTCCATCGAACACAATGAGAAACACTCTGGTGTGAGAAGCCATAGGTAAATGAAGCAGCACCTTCTGGAATGTTCTGGGTGATAAATAGCCTTGATGCAGGTTTCTGCTGCTATTTTACCAGTCACACAATTGGCCTCATTTTCACAGCATATTTGCACTTTTTTTTTTCTTAATCAGTGCTATGCTTGTTAAAATACAAATCCGGTCAACAATTCACCAGTTATTATCTGACACATTGTAAAGTAGCACATCTCTAGGTAAGATGCTATCATAGAGACCCTGCGGCTGACTGCCTGGGTTGGAATCCCATCTAGCTCTACCAATCTCTGGCTGTGTGGCTGTATCTTCTAAGTACCTCAGTTTCCTTATCTATAAAATGGGTTCTTGAATGAGTTAACATGAATGGAGCACTGACCCATGGCAGATCAGAAGTTCTATGTGTGTGAACTTTCACTGTATTTCACTGTATCTAATATGTTGTTAATTATAACATGCACTATTATTTTATATATTGCTGAGGAAGCAAACAGAAAATGCTACTAATTAAATTATGACATAATACTTTCTTAGATCTCTTAAAATTGTAAAGACTTATTGAGGGGCTGGGCATGGTGGCTCATGTCTACAATCCCAGCACTTTGGAAGTCCCAGCACATGAAGTCAGGAGATCAAGACCATCCTAGCTAACATGGTGAAACCCCTTCTGTACTAAAAAATACAAAAAATTAGCCAGGCGTGGTGGCAAGCACCTGTAGTCCCAGCTAATTGGGAGGCTGAGGCAGGAGAATTGTGTGAACCTGGGAGGTGGAGCTTGCAGTGAGCCAAGATCACGCCACTGCACTCCAGCCTGGGCAACAGAGCGAGACTCCATCTCAAAAAAAAGACTTATTGAAAGTAATTTTTTAGACTTATTTAGACATCTCATGTGTCACCCTTGGACACTCAAAATAGGAAAACAAGTGAAAAAGATTGGTTAAGTTATTCCCAAAAATTTTTCAGAGAGTCTAAATCTTCTTTGTGATTTTCAGCTCAATCTTGTCATTGTGTGTATCTTTCAATGCAAAGTCACCCTTTGCCATCAAGAGTGTTGATGAGGAAGCAGTTCTTACAAAGATGCTACGCTGAGGTCTCCGAGGTTTCTCCCAGGCTGCTGACACTCATTCTGCAAATTTTGTTCCTGGGTCTTTCTGGATCTTACCAGAAGGTGTCAGCAATGACAACCATGTTATGACCTTCTGTCAATGACCATAAGACATTGATCTTAAGACCCATCCTAATTACACAGCTGCTAAAAATGTATGGGGGGGGTAGAATTGCAGCTTAGAATCAATGAAATGTTACTATTATTACATTTTCAGTACAAATAGAGCAAATAAAGCTTGCTAAAATGGTTGAATCATCAATGTCACCCCTTCATCAAACAGTAAGGTAAAGAACCACTAACCTGGATCAGGATTTCAACTGGTTCAAATGCAGTTTCTGAACACATTCAATTTGTCATTTCACAAGGGCATGATTTTCAGTGTGGTGCTTAATTTTGACCCAAATCAGGTTCATGCAAGTCCACCAAGGTTTTTCTTGAGATGTTCAGGTCACTGTCCAAGCAGTTCTCAAAGGAAATATCACTTTTTACTTATATACTTGATTATGCATCTGTAGGAATAAGAAACACACATCGTGTTGATTCCCTTCAATCATCTGCTTATCTTTATCTGCGCTGGGCAGCCTTGCCTGTGATTCCTGGGCATACTCTGAAATAGAGTTGCACCTGAGCAGTGGTTCTCAAATCTGGCAGCAGTACAGTGCCCTGGAGAGCTTAGTGACAAGGCAGACAACAAAGACCTGACTCGCGAGCTGGACTAAGCCAGGCTCTAAAAGTGAGACCTGGAAATCTGCATTTTAAAGAACAGCCTTCCCAGCCGTGATTCTGATGCAACCAAAGTTTGAGAGCTGCAGGCCTAGAAAAAAATAGTGGAAAAAAAAATGGGCAAAAGATGCAACAAGGGACATGATGGGAGAGGGGAGCATAAGGAATGGTTGCTTCCACAGAACACCTTCTCCAAAAGTGGCTCTTTTTCAACAACTTTTGCAAGGTAATACATTGATTTTGCAGGGGTGTTAACATGTGATGAAAGATGTGAAGACAGCTATGGGGAGCGTTTAGGTTATGATGTTTTCTGCCTCCATCACAAGTCCAATCCCAGCCAGATGAAATAATTTGAAAGTTTGCCAGCTACCCAGGAAGAGTCCAGCAGCATGGTCAAGCAGCTTGCTGAGATCCTGAGGGAGCTTGTCCCTTTCCATCCCTCCTCTCTGCCACACTCAGCGTTGGCTTCGTCAGAAGGCTGGAACCCTCATGACTGTAGAGACTTCCAGGAAAACAGGAGTACTGGGCTCACTGAGGAGGCCCTGGGAAATGGCAAGCAACTGACTCACCTGTTTAGAAATTACTGTGAGGCCGGGCGCGGTGGCTCAAGCCTGTAATCCCAGCACTTTGGGAGGCCGAGACGGGTGGATCACGAGGTCAAGAGATTGAGACCATCCTGGCTAACACGGTGAAACTCCGTCTCTACTAAAAAATACAAAAAAACTAGCCGGCTGATGTGGCGGGCGCCTGTAGTCCCAGTTATCGGGAGGCTGAGGCAGGAGAATGGCGTGAACCCGAAAGGCAGAGCTTGCAGTGAGCTGAGATCCGGCCACTGCACTCCAGCCTGGGCGATAGAGCGAGACTCCGTCTCAAAAAATAATAATAATAAAATAAAATTAAAAAATAAAAATAAAAAAATAGAAATTACTGTGAGGGGTCTTTAGAAGAAATAAAATATAGAGACTACTGTAAAATAATTCAAAGGATGTTTTTGAATATTCATAATCCCAGCAGTCTTACAAAGACATTACTTCCATTTGTTAATTATGACCTTCTCATTTTAATTCCTCAGAGCATATCTATATAGCTTTGTGTATAATTTTTTTCTCTTAGTATCTTTATGTAAACATTTCTTCATGTTTTATAGTCATTGTGTTATTTTAAATAACAGCATGGCATTGCTTTTTATTGAGATACCACAGCTTGCTTAACGAAACTCTATGATTTCTTCCAGTGATTCACTGTTGCAGGCCATGCTGTGATGAAAATTTTTTGCACATGGCATTTTTAGGTACCTACTGCTTAAATAATTTTCATTTTCTTTCTTGCTCTGTGGAAAAGAGAGGAACTTTCTCAGGACCTCCAGCAAACAGTTCCTCAGCTGCACAGGTCACATGTCTATTCCTGAACCAATCACCAGAAGGGGGTGGGGAGTGTCCTAACACCCATCAGTCCCACCCCAGAGCTGCCCAGGACAGTGCCTGGTCCTCAGCAGTGCTCCACAAATATGTGGCGAATGAATGAATGGTTTCTTAAATGGACAGTTCAACTTCAGTGAGCAACTACATCAAAGCAGCTGAGAGTCCTAAATTTGCCACCTGGGCTTCTAACACACTCCTTGCTTTCACTGGCTGAAACTAGGACTCATAGCATGGCAGAGAAGCCAGTCTCTCTGGGAAATCATTGAACTGTATTGATTATGTAGAAATTTATTTCTAAAGTCTCATTATAGGCTATCTTCCTCACTTCCCAGCTTCTCTTACTTTTCCAAGAAAGATTTCTAATTAATCATAAGTCTATCAAGGGTTTGGAGGAGGAGGAGGAGGAAGAGAAACCTTGATGGTCTCAGAGGAAGAAACAAACATGACAATGTGTAAGACTTTTTAAATTAATTTCTTTTCTTTTCTTTCTTTCTTTCTTTTTTTGACACAGGATCTTGCTTTGGAGTGCAGTGGCATGATCACGGCTCACTGCAGCCTTGACCTCCTAGAAGGATATCCTCCCACCTCAGCCTCCCAAGTAGCTGAGACTACAGGCACAGGCCACCATACCTTTTTTTTTTTTTGGTAGAGACATGGTCTTGTTATGTTGCCCAGGTTGGCCTCAAACTTCTGGGATGAAGCAATCCTTCCACCTTGGCCTCCCAAAGTGCTGGGATTACAGGCGTGAACCCCCAAGCCTAGCCTTAAAATTAATTTCTACTAGCTTCATTTGTTAAAGTTGACAAGGTGAGATTGCTATTACTAGTATTTGTCTTTACTGAATTTGATCAAATTTATTCTCTCCTTTGCACACTGGAAGTGCGAGTAACATTTCTTCCTTCTCCTGCTCGTCCTCCTGATAACAATGGTGATGATGATGGTGATAATGACGGTGGTGATGATGGTGATGATAGTGATGATGGTGGTGATGATGATGATGATGATGGTGGTGATGGTGGTGATGATGGTGATGATGATGATAGTGATGATGATGTGATGATGATGTTAGTGGTGGTGGTGGTGATGGTGGTGGTGATAATGATGAATGTGATGGTGGTGGTGATGGGTGTGGTGATGGGTATGGTGATGGTGGTGATGATGATGGTGATGATGGTGGTGATAATGGTGAATGTGATG
>NW_012110919.1:15626984-15631677 GCF_000951035.1 Colobus angolensis palliatus | reverse complement strand
TGATGGTGATGATGGTGGTGATAATGGTGAATGTGATGGTGGTGGTGATGGGTGTGGTGATGGGTATGGTGATGGTGGTGATGATGATGGTGATGGGGCAGTGAAGATGGTGGTGGTGATGGGGTTGGTAATGGTGATGGTGGAGATGGTGGTGGTGATTATGAGGGTGGTGACGGGGGTAGTGATAGGGGTGGTGATTGTGGTGTTGATGGTGGTGGTGATGGGGGTGATGGGGGTGGTGATGGGGCTGGTGATGGTGGTGTTGATGATGGTGGTGGTGATAGGGGGGTGATGATGGTGGTGGTGAAGATGGTGGTGGTGATGGTGATGTTGATGGTGGTGGTGATGGGGGTGGTGGTGATGGGAGTGGTGATGGTGATGTTGACGATGGTGGTGGATGATGGTGGTGGTGATGGTGATGTTGACGATGGTGGTGGTGATGATGGTGGTGATGGTGATGTTGATGGTGGTGGTGATGGGGGTGGTGGTGATGGGAGTGGTGATGGTGATGTTGACGATGGTGGTGGCGATGATGGTGGTGGTGATGATGGTGGTGATGGTGATGTTGATGGTGGTGGTGATGAGGGTGGTGATGGTGATGTTGATGATGGTGGTGGTGATGGCAGTGGTGATGATGGTGGTTATGATGGTGGTGATGACGATAACAAACATATTATGACTTACGATGGCCAGGCATGGTGGCTCATGCCTGTAATCTCAGTACTTTGGGAGGCCGAGGAGGACAGATCACCTGAGGTCGGGAGTTTGAGACCAGCCCAGCCAACATGGTGAAACCCTGTCTCTACTAAAAATACAAAATTAGCCAGGCTTGGTGGCAGGCACCTGTAATCCCAGCTACTCGGAACGCTGAGGCAGGAGAATCACTTGAACCTGGGAGGCAGAGGTTGCAGTGAGCCATTGCACTTCAGTCCGGGCAACAAGGGCAAAACTCCATCTAAAAAAACAAACAAACAACAACAACCACAAAACACGCACACACACACACACATGCCAGGCACTGTTTAAAATGTTTTATGTGCATTAAATCATATAATCTCTTAACAATTGTCTCAAGTAGGTGCTATTATTCTCCTGATTTTACAGCTGAGGAAACCAAAGCAGAGAGACTATACAATATTAGATCTTGGGCAAAACATGGAAATAGAGGGAACCGCCCACCCACCTGGGCATGCCAAAGACCACTAGTTAGGTATGTTGTGTGGCTGATTCTTCTACCTATAACATAGTTTTGATTTGGACCTTAAAGATTGAGCAGTTCCATGAACTCATTGCATTGGATAGATTCGGACAGGCTATACTACAGTGACAAGCATTCCCCAGATTTCCTAAGTTTGTTTCTTGGTTCTATAAGCAGGTAAGTGCAGGTAACAATCCAGGGTGCCTGTTCTCCATGCAGTGATACGCAATCCAGGCTGCTTCAGTCCATCTCAAGAGAAGGCCTCTATATTTATCATGGCAGGGAAGGACAGAGGCTGAAGTGTCACATGGAGGCTTCCATTGACTCAGCCCGGAAGTAACACACTTCATTTGTGCTCACTTTCATTGGCCAAAGCTAGTCATTAGTCATGTGCCCCCGCCCAAAGAAGAAGAGGAGAGCTGGGTATTGGTGAGCACCTGTAATGTTTTTCATACTCACTCATTCAGTAAGTAAGTACCTTCCAGGCCAAACAGGCAATGTGCTAGACTCTGGGTGTTTTAATCCACTCAGGCCGCATAACAAAATACCACAGACAAGGTGGCTTATACACAACAGAAACTCATTTCTCCCAGTTCTGCAGGCTAGATGTCCTAGATCAAGATGCCGACAGATTCAGTGTCCGGTGAGAGCCTACTTCCTGGCTCCTAGTCGGTGCCTTCTCACTGTGTCCTCGTGTAGTGGAAGGGGCAAATCTCTCTCTGGGGCTGCTTTTCTAAGGGCACCAATCCCATCATAACAGCCCTATCCTCATGATCTCATCTAAACTCAATCACCTCCCAAAGGCCCCACCTCCTCATACCATCACCTTGGGGGTTACGTTTTCAGCATATGAATTTTGAGGAGACACAAACATTCAAATCATAGCACTGGGGATATAAAGATAAAATCACATGAAGCCCTTTCCCAACCCTTATTTCTTTTGAACTGGATCTGTTTTCCCAGAGTGCTACACTGAATAAGGCCCCCAAAGACATCCATATCCTAATCTTTGAAACCTGTGAATATGTTACTGCACATGGTAAAAGAAAATTCGCAGACAGTTTATTAAGGATCTTGAGATGAGAAAACTATCCTGTATTATCTGTATGGGTCCAAGGTACAAATCCTTAAAAGGAGGCAAGGGGATCAAATTAGTAGCAGAAGATGGGGTGATGGAAGCAAGAGGCTGGAGAGATGTAAGAAGGGGTCACAGGGCCAGCAACATGGATGGCCTCTGGAAGCTGGGTAAGGCAAGGGAACAGATTTTCCCTTGAGGTCTCTGGAGAGAACACAGCTCTGCCAACACCTTGATTATAGACTTCTGACCCCTATAACAGAATACATTTGGGCTGTTTTTAGCCGTTCTATTAGTAGTAATGTGTTAGAGCAGCAATAGAAAACACGTACACCTATGCTAGGGCTGGGATGGGAGAGGTACAAAAATGAGTGACAATAGGAGTGGCAGGGCACGGTGGCTCACATCTGTAATCCCAGCACTTCTCACATCTGTAATCCCAGCACTTCTCACATCTGTAATCCCAGCACTTCTCACATCTGTAATCCCAACACGTTGGGAGGCCGAGGTGGGGGATCACTTGAGCTTAGGAGTTTAAGACCCAGCCTGGGCAATATGGCAAAGTCCTACCTCTACTAAAAATACCCCCAAAAAAACATTAGCCAGGTGTGGTGGTGCACACCTATAGTCCCAGCTACTTAGGAAGTTGAGGTGAGAGAATCATTTGAGCCCCAGAGGCAGATGCTGCAGTGTGCTGTGATCACGCCACTGCACTCTAGCCTGGGTAACAGAGTGAGACCATTTCTCAAAAACAGTAATAATAATAATAATAATAATAATAATGCCGGGCGTGGTGGCTCATGCCTGTAATCCCAGCACTTTGGGAGGCTGAGGCAGGAGGATCACGAGGTCAGGAGTTTGAGACCAGCCTGGCCAATATGTTGAAACCCTGTCTCTACTAAAAATATAAAAATTAGCCAGATATGGTGTCGTGCACTGTAATCCCAGCTACTCGGGAGGCTGAGGCAGAAGAATCACTTGAACCTGGGAGGCGGAGGTTGCAGTGAGCCAAGATCATGCCACTGCACTCCAGTCTGGGTGACAGAATGAGATTCCATCTCTAAATAAATAAATAAATGTGATAAAATAATAACTGCCAACGTCCATCAAGCACTTATTTGATGCTGCAGCTGGCATGATGGCTCCCTGCCCATAATCTCAGTGCTTTGGGAGGCCAAGGTGGGAGGATCACCTGAGCCCAAAAGTCGAAGGTTACAGTGAGCTATGACGGTACCACTGCACTCCAGCCCGGGCAACAGAGCAAGATCCCGTCTCTAAAAAAATAAAACATAAAACCTCACTATACTATGAGATGAGTGTCTTTATTATCTCCAGATGACAGATGTGAACCTGAGGCCCACGAAGGTTAAGTAACATTCCTAAGAGGGCACCACAGCTGTGGGTGGTCGAGTCGGGATTTGGACTCAGTCCACAATCTAGCAAAGATGTGTACAAGTGTTTCCCTGATATTAAAACCAGAGATAGGACAAGGCCCACTGCTAGCAGCAGAGGCAGGACAAAACCTTGAGCCTCCCAACTGACTTCAGAGGACTCTTTCCCTAAAATATACTTAACGTAGTGGGGTAGATCAAGGTACCTCTGCGAGGGGCAGGATCTGGAAGGGGTGTGGGCATTGAGGCAGCCTGGAAGGGACGGGGAGCCCAGGATAGATTCTTGAGGATTCTTTCCAGGCCTGGCTGGGGTGTTGACACTTCTTAACCACACAGAGGCTCCGTGTGGGCATGCTTGTCTCAGCAGCCGCTGGTAAGTGCCTCTGACATCTCACAGGAGCCTCCAGCCAGCACCACCTCTCAAGCCTTCCCTCCTTTGTCAGTAGGGAAGTCAGAGAAAGTATTACTAAGTCCACCGACTCAGAGCTCGTGGGGTCCTTGCAGCTTCCAGACTCTAAAGTGCATCTCACTTAAAGAACAAATGCCCCACAGACCAAATCTAGCTAGACAGAGGTTCTTGAGTCCACTGTTGGCCTCCAAGAACAACTGCATGTTCTGAGCGCCACCTAGTGGTACCCAGGGCCCCCAGCGTTTTTGGCTTCTCAAACCTGCTCTTAAGGATGGAGCTCCTGCCTTCTGCCTCGGAGGTCTCTCCAGGGAGGCTTAGGTGACTTGAGGACCGCCAGCCCCCTCTGGTTCCAGGGCTCTTCAGAGAGGTCCAAGGCCAGATGGTTCCTCGAAACTGTATGTTTACATTGGGACTGCCCCATCCTGGACTCTACCTGTCAAGAATGCTGTCCTGGGTAGGCCAGGCGCGGTGGCTCAAGCCTGTAATCCCAGCACTTTGGGAGGCCGAGACGGGCGGATCACGAGGTCAGCATATCGTAGACCATCCTGGCTAACACGGTGAAATCCCGTCTCTACTAAAAAATACAAAAAACTAGCCGGGCGAGGTGGCGGGCGCCTGTA
>NW_012110919.1:15593435-15625939 GCF_000951035.1 Colobus angolensis palliatus | reverse complement strand
TCTCTACTAAAAATACAAAAATTAGCCAGGCTTGGCAGCACATGCCTGTAATCCCAGCTACTCAGGAGGCTGAGGCAGAAGCATCACTCGAACCTGGGAGGCAGAGGTTACAGTGAGCCAAGATCGCACGACTGAACTCCAGCCTGAGCAACAGAGAGAGACTCTGTCTCAAAAACAAACAAAAAAAAAACCAAGGTAGTACAAAAAAAAAGCCCTACAGAGCAATATCCCTCATGAAAACATACATGAAAATCCTTAACAAAATATTAGCAGATAGAATTCAGCAATATATCTCAAGGATTGTACACCATGACCAATTGGAATTTATTCCACAGATGAAAGGGTAGTTGAATATTTGAAAATCAATCAATACAATCCACCACATTAACAGGTGAAAGAAGAGAAATCATATGATCATACACATTAGCAGAAAAAGCATTTGACAAAATTCAGCACCCATTCATGTTAAAAAAAAAAAAACTTTCAGAAAAATGGGAATAGAAGCATTGCTTAACTTAATAAACAGCATCTACCCACAAAACTATAGCTAAGACACTTAATGCTTGAAAGACTAAATGCTTTCCCCCACAAAATTAGTGACAAGGCCAGGAAGTCCACTCTATTTTTTTTTTTTTTTTTTTTTGAGATGGAGTCTCACTCTGTCGCCCAGACTGGAGTGCAGTGGCATGATCTTGGCTCACTGCAACCTCAGCCTCCCGAGTGGCTGGGACTACAGGTGCCCTCCACCACGCCCGGCTAATTTTTTCTTTTTTTTTCTTTTTTTTGTATTTTTAGTAGAGATGGGGTTTCACCGTGTTAGCCAGGATGGTCTGGATCTCCTGACCTCGTGATCCACCCACCTTGGCCTCCCAAAGTGCTGGGATTACAGGCGTGAGCCACCGCGCCTGGCCAGGAGGTTCACCCTTATTCTGCATAGTGCTAGAAGTTCTAGCTAGTGAAGTCAGGCTAGGAAAAAAAAAAAGAGGCATACAGTTTTGCTTATGTTTGTAAATCAAGAAGATTAAGGTCACTTATGAAGCATAATGGGCTTTGCTCAGGGATTTTTCACACTGGTCTTCATTTTAACTTACTTCAACACTACAGAGATGAGGAAATCACTTGGGAAACTTTTTAATGAACTAGCAAAGCCCAGGTTCCACTCCCCATGATTGGCTTCATCAGGTCCAGGGTAGGGCCTGGGCATCTGAATTTTGTAACATTCCCCAGGTGATTCTAAGGTGCACATTCAGCGAATGTGAGAACCACTTTGGTGGAAGAGCTTCCACCAAACACCCAAATACAGTGCCTCTCCAGGTGTGGTTCCTGACCAGTTGGCAGCCTCAGTGTCACCTGGGAGCTTGTTAGAAATGCCCAGCCCCAGGCCAGGTGCGTTGGCTCATGCCTGTAATCCCAGCACTTTGGGAAGCCGAGGCAGGCAGACCACCTGATTTCAAGAGTTCAAGACCAGCCTGGTCAACATGGTGAAACCCTGTCTCTACTAAAAATACAAAAATTAGCTGGGAATGGTGGCATGTGCCTGTAATCCCAGCTGCTTGGGAGGCTGAGGTGAGAGAATCACTTGAACCCAGGAGGTGGAAATTGCAGTGAGCTGCGATCACACCACTGTACTCCAGCCTGGGTAACAGAGACTATGTCTCAAAAAGAAAGAAAAAAAGAAATGCCCAGCCCCAGACCCCACCCCAGACCTACTGAATCAGAAACTCTGAGGATATGACCCAGAGATGTGCTTTTTAAGAAGACCTCCTCTGATTCTGATGCCCACTCAAGGCTGAGACACTCTGCCTCAGCAGACGAATTCTAGGAGCAGCTGATTCACAAACTAGAAAATAAACCTAGTTAAAAAGCATCAAGAACATTGTTCAGCCTCCCTGGTGATCAAAAGAAAGGCAATGGAAAAACAGCAGTGAAATCCCATGTGATACCTGTCAAATTAGTAAATTTCAAAATAAGGCAAAGAAATAATAATCCTTTATGATTCCCTTTTCACACAACTAGGTTAACACAACCATCTAGTTTGTCAAGGACTGAGGTTTCCAGAATTTGAGGCTTTCTGTGCTAAAGCCAAAAAATCTCTGCAAGCCGGGACCAGTTGGTCCTTCCATACGAGACTCACCAGATTGGTATCACTATGGCTTACTCTCTGTTGTCCCCACTGGACTGTAATCCATAGGAACAGGACCCTGTGTGTCTTGTATTATAGCCTGGTCAAAGACCTCAGAGTCTAGAGGGGAGGAGAACAAGTGCTGAGTTCAATCTGTCTGGCTTCAAGTCCTGACTCCACAGATTATCAGCTGTAAGACCTTGAACAAGTTATTTCTGCTTTCTGTACCTCAGTGTTCTCATCTGAAAAGTGGGTATGATAAGAATGACACAGGACTGACCTCATGGGGGATATTGTGAGAGTTGAACATGAGTTACTGCCTGTGACCCACTTAGAATAGTGCTGGGCATATAGAAAGTGCTCAATGACGTTAGCTACAATTATGAAAGGAGGGGAGCCCACAAACCCCATTTGAGAGATTGGAAATAACTGCGTGGTGGTTGCAGAAACTGTGGGTGGCTGGATTTTCTGGATGGTGGATAGACAGCACTCTCTGGCTACTTCCAAAGGGTCAAGAGGGAACTTTTCAGGGTGAGGAAGATGACACGAGGGGCTGCAGGCTGCCCCTGGCCTCCCCCTTTCCGGGTCCCCTACTCATTTTCCCTTAGACAAATTCCCCAGTGCCTGGAGTCCTCAGGGTTCCTGGCCTAAAACTACACTTTCCATTGCATCCTCACTTGAGGAGGCCTGGGGCTCACGCTGGAGAGGCCACCACAGGAGAATGGGTGCTTCTGTTCGTTGTTGAGGAACCAGGACTGAGCTTCTAGCACAGGGTAGGTACTTTGTAACTATTTGTTAAATGATTAATTTTAATGAGTCAATCTTTGTTTTGTTTTTGTTTTGTTTTGATAGGCTCTCTCTCTCTGTCGCTAAGGCTGGAGTGCAGTGGCACAATCTCCACTCACTGCAACCTCAACCTCCTGGTTTCAAGCAATCCTCACACCTCAGCTTCCCAAGTAGCCAGGACTACAGGTGTTTACTACCACACCAGCTAATTATTGTATTTTTTTCTTCTCAGAGATGGGGTCTCACTATGTTGCCCATGCTGGTCTTGAACTCCTTAGCTCAAGCAATCTTCCCTCCTTAGCCTCTCACAGTGCTGGAATGACAGGCGAGAACCACTGTGCCCGACCTAAATATCTTTTTAATTTATCGTCATCTATCAGTGCCCAGATCTGCCTCATCTCTGGTCCTGCCCTTGATCAAGACCCTCCCAGCTGTGTCCTTCCTGTTGGGTCATGAACCAGGAAGCAGAATGGCCATACACAAAATGGCTGCACCTGGGAATCCCCCAGGGGTCCTCCTCTCCCCATTCCCCACCTCGACTTGAGAGATAGCAAAGGGAAAGAGAACATACTGGATGCAATAGTCAGATGCCTAAATCGTCTTCTTTATCACTGTCATTAGGAACCTAACACAAGAGCCCTGTGTCCTGCCTCCTCAATGGCACTGCACATATTCTCTCAGCTCTGAGGCTCTAAATAGCCTGCTTGTTAGGCTTAATGGGAGCGTCCGTCCAGAAGAGAGTGCTTGTGAAAGCAATGAAGGCTGAATTCACCCCACTCTTCCCCTCACCCTGCCCTCTGGAATGGATTATGCTTCCTGGGTGTCCCTCTGGGACATGCCACTAGCAACACTTTAACAAACTTGCTCATCATTTTCCCTTTCCTAGCCCGTGAGTTTTTGAAGGACAGGGACCCTCTTCATTCATCATTTGTTTAGGGAACCCCTACCTAGGAGGTGCCTGGTACTACCCTAAATAAGGCAAGCAGAGATGAATAAGACACAGCCGAGGAATTTATAAACTAGCCACCTCCTGTCGTACTCATCTCGGCATCCTCGGCATTTAACACAGTGCCTGGTAAATAAGACACATGTTTGTTAAACAAGTGGATGAAAATCCCTAAATGACCCCAAATCAGGCTATGGAAGGTGCCGTAACTAAAATCCACTGTAGCACTGCTGTGGCAATCTAGGCCTCCTCCCCGCCCCTGCCCTCGAGGAGAGGCAGCGATGGCGACAGGACGGCTCTGAGTCACGTAAGGACTGAAGGCATCCTTTATAGGGCAGATCAATAGCAGCACAGCCAGCTAGTGCTCTCAGCCCAGTCCTGCCTTTTGTGGAAGAGAGACCTGCAAAACCGAGACCTGCCTTCCAGGAGTGGAAGTGGATTCACAGTGTCACAGTGTTCTTTGTTGTTTTATTTTTTTCCCTTTTAACAAAAATTGGGTCACATAGTACATGCTATTTGGTAACTTTGGCTTCCCCCCATCCCCCAGCACTTCCTAGCTATAATGAATATTTTTTCCAGATTACTAAACTTACACATTAAGCACCTTTTTTATTTTTATTTTTTCTGAGACAGGGTCTTGTTCTCCCATCCAGGCAGGAGTGCAGTGGTGCACTCACAGCTCACTGAATCCTTGCACTTCTAGGCTCAAGCAATCTTCCCACCTTGGCCTCCCAAAGCACTGGGATTATAGGCGTGAGCCACCACGTCAGCCTTAAGCATCCTTTTTAATGGTTACATAATGTTCCATCTAAGGAATGTATATTACCCTTTACTTAACTATTTCCCTGCTTTGAGATTTTAGGGCGGTACCAGATTTCTGCTATAATGAATATTCTTATCCTCAAATCCTTAGGAAAAATTCCTAGAAGAGGAATTGCTGAGTCAAAGAGCACACGCATGCTAACCACTGGTGATAGTTACTGCTTTACAGAAAGATTTCCTATGACGAATGTATGGGCAGCCCCCACCTGCCGTGAGCATTAGTGGACAACTTTTTTTTTCTTTTTTATTATACTTTAAGTTCTAGGGTACACGTGCACAACGTGCAGGTTTGTTACATATGTATACATGTGCCATGTTGGTGTGCTGCACCCATTAACTCATCATTTACATTAGGTATATCTCCTAATGTTATCCCTCTCCACTCCCCACACCCCACAACAGGCCCCAGTGTGTGATGTTCCCCTTCCTGTGCCCAAGTGTTCTCATTGTTCAATTCCCACCTATGAGTGAGAACATGCGGTGTTTGGTTTTCTGTTCTTGCGATAGTTTGCTGAGAATGATGGTTTCCAGCTGTATCCATGTCTCTACAAAGCACATGAACTCGTCCTTTTTTATGGCTGCATAGTATTCCATGGTGTATATGTGCCACATTTTCTAGTGGACAATTTTTATGCAGATCCACAGCCCTTGTCTGAATCCCCTGGGACCAGATGTGTTTGAGAATTCAGGACTTCCTAGAGAAAGACAATATGAATTCTGTATACTCTGTCAGATTCCCAGCAGGGTCTAGGGCAGATCCACAATCTAACTCATTCATATTTGTTCAGGAAATCAAGTGAGCGTCCACAATCAGTGAGATAAATCAAGACCACAGCGAGCCTCGTGGCAGCTCAGGGCAAGTTTTCCCGTGATAAAGCTTTCCATTTGCAGAGTTTTTGCGGGTGGGATTTCTGGAGGGGACACGTGCACCACGGTCAAGCTGCTCTGCTGCTTTGCAAGGGAAATTGACCTCAGGAAGACACGAGAAGGTAGTTCTGGAGAAAGATTAAGTCATCCGCTTGGGAGGCAAATTAGATCTGCATTTAAATCCCAGCTTCGCCTACGATAAGCTGGGTGACTCTGGGCCAGTGACTCACCCTTTCTGGGCCTCAGTTTTGTCATCTCTGAAGAGTACCCCCATGCCAGAGCCTTGGAGATGACAAAGGATAAGGTGTACGTAATGCTTGGCACACACCTAAATGGCGTTGAATCGATGACCTTTACAACTTGCGCTAGTAAATGGCAGAGCTGGGAGGTGACAGCCTCTGCTTTTCCTGCAGTGCCAGGTGGGACCAGTTGAACACTAAGACCCTTCTCATCCGGCAGCCCCCAAAGCCAAAGCCCAGAATTCCCACTATAACTCTCACAGGCAGAAGGTCCAGAACTTTGGGTGGAAGGAAGGCCCAACAGGAGCCGCAGTGGAATTTCTCGCAGTGGCCCCAGATGGCTTCTGCCCACCTTGGTGGCGCTGGGGCACTCTGTCTCCCTGGCGCCCTACTTGGGTGGGAAGTCCAGGCCAGCCCCACCCGGACCTCCGCCAGGACCTATTTTGGTGTCCCAGTGTGTGGCTGTTGCAAATGAAAGCCTGAACAGTTTGACGCTACAGTTCCAGGAGTAGGCCAGCCCACCACCCCGCACCCCCATCCCCAGGCAGGACACCAGCAGGGCCCACAAAACATCAAGCTGCCTCATGAAGGACAGGGGCTGTCCAGCGGGAGGGGGTGTGAGAATGGGCAAAGGTGTGGTGTCCTCTGTCAGACCACAGGTGGGTGCTGGGGTGGGAGGGGAGTGTTAGGGCAGCAGGGGTGGCCAGAAGGGACATAGGTCTGCAGGGACAGGGTGGAGGGGACAGCAGGGACAATGTGAGGCCTCGTTCCATCTCATCTCACCCCCACAGACCTGGGGGAGTACAAAAATCATCCCTGGGTTAATTACAAAACTTGGGGAAGAAGAAGGAGGAGAAGGAGAAGGAACAGAGCAGGAAATAAAGGCCTGAAAAGGCCTCTGTCAAATCCCTGCTGTTTACAAACCTTCACCAATACAGATTCTAGCACCTCCGTTGCTAAAGGCTCTTTGCACTGAGAACTCTTTCTGAGATGAGCTTGCCTTTGCCAAGAATAATTTTGCCAGGTCTGAGTTGCTATCCACCAGGAGGTGGGGAGATGGAAATTTCCAGAAGCCCCCTATCCAATGGGGCCTTTCACAACTCACTCAATAGACTCTGGAAAATAGCAAACCACCAGCTCATCTGTTTAGAAAAATACTGCAGGAGTTTCTTTAAAAGAGTTTAAAACCTATTCTAGAATCCACTATGAAACATTACCAAAGGTGTTTCTTAATTGCTGCTAATTTTACACAGCAATGACTTTATCTCTAAATGGGCCTTTCAGTCTTCATCTATGTAAATATACATGTTTACATTTTTTAAATCACAGTATTATTAACAACATCCCATAAACCTGTTCTCCTGGTTTTATAGTCCTCTTGTTAATTCTAATAATAGCATGTCATTTCATTGCATTCATATACCACAGATTTCTTAACCAGACTATACAAAATAGTTTTCTACCATTATAAACAATGCTGCAATGAACATCTTTGTGTGCTCTTTTCACATACCAGCTGCTTAAATTAATTTTCAGTCATTTGCTAGGCATATGCTTATTGGGTACCTACTATGTACGTTAGGCCCTGGGGTAAGTGAACAGAACAGATGCAGTCTCTGCCCCACAGTCTAAACGTTCTATATTTTAATAATTTTTGGATCTTCCTCTGTGGGGCTCAGATCTATTTTTAGAAATCTTCTGAGTTTAAAGTGGTAGCATTTGCAGCTGAGAAAGTGTACACTGAGGCCTGCCTGCTTCAGGAGCAGATGGAACACAAAGTTTCCCAACACTGTTGGAGGTGGGGGCTAGTGAACCGCACGCACCCCTCTCTTGCCTACTCATGGAGCCTGCCAGGGTCCCAGGGATGGACAGCAAAGTGGCAGCTCATTTTTACAAGAGGTAGACTGGGGAACGGGAAGCTAGGGACAATGTGCAAGGCTGCCAAGACTGCAGCACACAAATGAACTTGCCCACCCATCACAGGGGCTGGTGGGGGGGCCTCTGCAGACCTCCATCCACCCTCAACCCCAGGGCCTGCCCCTCTGCACCCGTGGTGGGGGCTGGCTCCCACAGGGGAAGGATGAGCTGAGCACGCTCACTCTTTCTCCTGAGCTCCCTAAATCGGGTAACTCTCTCCTCTCCTGACAGAGGCCGGGATGCTGCTCTCCTCTGGAGGCCCCTCTGCACGGACACATACATGGAGACCTAAAGCTCATGGGCAAGGTTGGCCAGCCTCTTCTGCTTACAGCTCCCTTCCCCACCTGACATGCACTCCTGACACCCACCTCCTCTCAAAGCCCAGCCTGGCCCTGCTGGGCTTCCAGGGCCTTGTCAGAGGTCCTTCCAGGCCAGAGAAGTCCTGGTACTTCCCGTGCAGCACCCAGGGGCTGGGAGACGGCTGGAAGTGGCTGGAGGGTGGGAGGGCAGGATTCCCTCTTCAGCCAGCATCTGCTTCCACCCTCGTGCGCCTGGGACTGCCATTCAGGAAGGTGGTGGATTCCGGGGCAGATGATCAGGAGGCAAATCCCGCTCCCTCAGCTGCAAGCTGATTTTCTATTGCATCATCGTGGCTTCAGCATGGCTGGATTAACTGATTGAATCCTTCCTCTGTGCCAGGCATGGCACTGGCCTTTTGACATATTTGTCCTATTGGATCCTCTGAGCAGCTCTAGGGTCCAGGAGCATTCGTAGTTTCTCCCTCACACCTGAGGGTGGATGACTTCTCCAGGATCACTCTACTAATGGGCAGCGACTGAGTTCAACCCAAAATGCGTCTGACTCCAGAGTTGTAGTTCCTAGCCTTTCTGCTTTGTCGTGTATATAGCACCTGGTAAGCCTTCCCCACCCCCTTCCCCAGTCTCTTTTGCCTTCTTTCCTGAAAATGCATGAATTGCTTTCAAAACCACTTCTTGCGTTAACAAAGGAAAGAAAGTGGTTCTCAAGCTGTCTCTGAGACAAGGGGTCCCCAACCTCCGGGCTGTGGACTGGTACCCATGTGGTCTGTGGCCTGTTAGGAACTGGGCCCCACAGCAGGAAGTGGGGCGAGTCACTGCGAGCAAGTGAACGAAGCTTCATCTGTTTTTACAGCCGCCCCTACCCCTGGCATCATCATCTGAGCCCCGCCTCCCGTCAGATCAGTGGTGGCATTGGATTCTCATGGGACCATGAACCTTATGGTGAGCTGGGCATGCGAGGGATCTAAGTTGTGTACTGCTTATGAGAATCCAACTAATGTCTTATGATCTGAGGTGGAAGAGTTTCATCCCAAAACCATCCTCGCCCCCCTCACCCCCGGACCGTGGAAAAATCTTCCTCCATGAAACTGGTCCCTAACGCCAAAAATGTTGGGAACTGTTGTCTTAGACCACACAAGATATTCATGGTCATCGTCAGGAAAAAAGCAGCAACCCTCAATGGCCAGACCTTCCATCTGCTGCTGGTTCACACGTAAGAATCACCAACACAAACACAGCACGTTCTAGATGCCAGCCCCTGATCTCGGTACCTTACTCACCCAAAGTTAACTTATTTACTAATTAACTTTCCTTACTTCCCTAAGTTAACTTATTTTGTCCTTCTGACAACCACACAAGGGAGGTGCTGCTATTGCTACCGCCATTTTCCAGTTGAGGACGCTGAGGCACAGAGAGGTTAGACAATACGCCCGAGGTTACACAGTAAGTGATTCATCCAGGATGTGAACCCAGGATAGCTGGTGTTAGAAGCTGTGGGTGTAGCCACATTCCTCTAATTCCTTGTGATGAAGGAAAACAAAGAAGGAACCAGGATGCTGTGGTGGTTGGCAGTGGTGGTATTTCCGTCAGTCCTTTTGGCATAAATACCTCTAGATTATTTCACAAAACAGTCCCTGGGAAGCGTCCCTTATTTCCTAAAAAGGGGCGGCAAGGCGGCAGGTGGGGCTGGGTTCCAGAAGCCTTATTCTCCTTCTTAACCAGTAGACTCGTCTTACTCTCAAACCCAAGTTTTTAACCCTTCTTAGCCCCTTTATTGACTCTCCCTGATTCTCAAGTGTCTCCCTGCATAAAACATGCCATTTCCATAATGTGGCCTTTCTTACTTGTGGAGACGTCTCTTCCTTGCAAATATTGACAGAGCCTTTCCCTGCCGCTGAAGTAATACTTGCCCCCACCCAGGCGGCATTCTCTGCTTCCCTGTACACCTTGAAGTGTACCTATAGGGTTGTTCACTGATTTTATTTGCAGGAAGAACTGACAGGCCCCTCGGACTTGGAGCAAACAATGAACAGAACGAGGATTGAAAGAGGTGAGATTTTTAAAGCAAATGCTTTAAAAAGCAAAATGTGTGGTGGCTCATGCCTGTAAGCACTTTGGGAGGCTGAGGCAGGAGGATCACTTGAGCCCAGGAGTTCGAGACCAGCCTGGGCAACGTGTTGAAACCCTGTCTCTACAAAAAAATACAAAAATTAGCCAGGTGTGGTGGTGTGCGCCTGCAGCCCCAGCTACTCGGGAGGCTAAGGTGGGAGGATCACGTGAACTGAGGAGGTTGAGTCTGCAGTGAGCCTAGGTCGCACCACTGCATTTCAGCCTGGGTGGCAGAGTGAGATCCTGTCTCAACAAATAAATAAATAAAGCAAATACTTAGACTGCTTAATGACTATTTACTTCAAATCCAAACCTTCCACATAGAAAAAAAGAAAAAAGAAAAAACAGGCTGCTTTAGGACGATTCACTTTGCTTTCCCTTTTGGCAGCTCTGATATTCTGCATGATGGCTAAATGATAATGAGCCCTTATGACAACTGCTGGGGAGAGACGGAGCCTGGATGGGGGGGGGGGGGCAGACATGAAACACAGATCCATTTCGCCTGCCTCCCTTCACTGCCTAGTGGAGTCTCTGCTTTATATGCTGAGATAGACACTCTTCATGTGCTCTATAGATTAGAAAAGCTAAAACTCACTTTCTCAGCTTCCCCTGCAGCTAGGGATGGCCCAGGACAGAGATCTGGCCAATGAGTTAAAAGCAAAGGTGTGTCAGGCAACACTGGGATGGCTGTGTAAAGGGTAAAAAGGAGGTCCTATCTTTCACTCCCTCTTCTTACTGCCTTACTAAATACAGACTTGATGGCTGGAACTACAGCAGCCATTTTGTGACCATGAGGGAAAGAATGAGAAAATGGCAAAGAAGCAGATCCAAAAACCTCTGACATTACTGAGTTGCTTCTCCAACGTCCATATCCAACTGGCTGCGACTCCTTATGTCAGAAAAATGAACATATATTTGCTTAAGCCCCTGTTAGTGGGTGTTCGTTACTTGAAACCAGGAACATGCCTACTTTGGTGTTATTATCTCCATTATTCAGATGAAGAAAGTGAGGCCTAAGCCAATGAGTATCTTGTTGAAGCTTCCATTGTTAACCAACAAAATGTAACTGAAGTTTTTCCATGCTTTGTCCTGGCCTCTCCCCATTATTTCTCAGCTGCCTCCACCGGCCTGGCAGAAATTCCATGCAGCAGAAGAATCTATTGACCATGAATGACTGGTACCTCATTCAAGCAGTTAAGGCATTTCCCTGGGTCAGTGGTCCAAGTGTCTGTGTGCAATCATAAGGCTTCCTCAATGTTCAGATGTTACTCAGTTGGGCCTTTGTCATAGAAAGCGAAGAGTACATTGTCTTAGCTGTCAGAAGCTTTGGGACTGTTCTTTAAGTCTGGCTTAAGTAATACTCAGTGACCTTTCCCTTCTCAGCTTGGAGGTATGGTTGAGAGCAGTCATTGGCACCCCCAGGTCCTGACCACCATCTTACCGTATAATGGCAGGTTAAAGGACAACTGGACATTTACTGTGTCCAAAAGGGATGTAACGACCTTGGCCTCCTTCTGCCTGCGTAAATGCTGTGTGGACTCATCCCTCACAGGTCGACCCAGCAAGACTTCTCCATTCACCCTTCTGCATGCTGGGCAGGGTGGTTTCCTGGATTCTTTTCCCCAGTTCCCCAGTTTCCAACCTCCAGCTCTGGGCTGTGGTGATTTTCCTGTTTACATATTCTTAAGTCCTCTGTATTGTATGTTGCCTCACTCATCACAATTGTAATGAAATCATGATGCATGCACCATTGTTTGTTTAAGGTTTGTTGCTCCTATTAGGCTGGAAGCCCAGGTGGGGCTTGGACATAGAAGACCTTCAGTGATGGTCTTTGGATAAATAAAGGCAGGGATGACTGGGTGGTGTCAGTGGCTCTTTCTTCTTCCTGCTAATCCCCCAATCTCTGCTTCTCACTTCAGAAGCTGGCATGTTCTCTTGGTGTCTGCCATTTTTTCCTCTTTTTCTGACTTAGCTTTTGTTTTAGGCCTTGGGATATGTATAGAGATAAATAATCATAATAATAACAATTAGCATTTATCAAGTATTTAGTATGGCCAAGCACTGTGCTGAGTGCTTTGTAAGTATGATTTCATCTAATCTACATACCCACTCTCTAAAGCAGATGCTGCTAATATTTTCATTTTATGGAGGATTCGGGGCACAGTGAAGCTCAGTTATTTTCTTCAAGGTCACACAGCTAGTAAGTGGCAGATCCAGGATTCAACCTGGACTGTGGGCTGCATGCTCCCCAAAATGCTCTCACTGTCCAACAGACATGGCCCTGATCATCTTGCATCTTCCAGCCAGGTTGAGGAGAAACTTGTTACTCAAATAGTCCCACTGTATTAGGCAGGGTTCCCCAGAGAAACAGGAGATAGATGACAGATAGATAGATGATAGATAGATAGATAAATAATAGATAGATAGGTAGATAGATAGATGATAGATAGGAGATTTACTATGGGAATTGGCTCAGATGGTTATGGAAGCTGAGATGTCCCACCATCTTCCACCTGCTAGCTAGAGAGTCAGGAAAGCTGGTGGTATAATTCAGGCCAAGTCTGAGAGCTTCAGAACCAGGAAAGCCCATGGCAAGTGGGCAGGGGAGGCCACTGGTGTAAGTTCAGAGCCTGAAGGTCTAAGAATCAGGAGCTCCAATGTCCAAGATAGGAGAAGATGATGCCCAAGCCCCGAAGAGAGAGCAAATTCACCCTTCCTCCACCTTTTTGTTCTATTTAGGCCCTCAACAGATGGGATGGTGTCTCCTGCAGTGGTGAGGGTGGATCTTCTTCACCCAGACTAATTCAAATGTTAATGTCTTGGTAAAGGAATTTAAGGAGATGAAAAAAGAAAGAATGCTCATATCTTCCAGAAACACCCTCACAGACACACCCAGGCATCATGTTTTACCAGCTACCTCAGCATCCCTAAGCCCAGTCAGGCTGACACCTAAAATTAACCATCACACCCGCCGTGAGCAGCACTGTGGAGAAAAATTCTGAGGGATGCTGGCTTTGATCATCAAATCCTCTGTGACACGGGGAGAGCCTGCTGAGCACCAGGGTGGCTCCTTTCAGTGTCCTCCCGGGGCGAAGCCACAGTGGACACAGGGAGCAACCCTTCATGACCAGGTCCCGGTTTAGGTTCACAATCCCTGGAACCACGCCTGCCTGTAGGGCTGGAAGATGCTGCAATGCTCCGCCTGGCCTCCCTTCTGGGACGCTGCTTTCGCCCAAGCCCTCATGCACCTGGGCTCTCTGCAGGCCCTGCCCACTCGTCTTCATCCGGATTTCCAGGCTGCCTCTATATAAGACGTCGACCAGCCAGGAGTTCTGTCCTCTGGAATTCACTTTAGAATCTTCCCACATAGTGCCGGGCACAGTGGCTCACACCTGTAATCCCAGCACTTTGGGAGGCTGAGGCAGGCAGATCACCTGAGGTCAGGAGTTTGAGACCAGCCTGGTCAATATGGTGAAACTCCATCTCTACTAAAAATACAAAAATTAGCCAGGCGTGGTGGTGGGCGCCTATAATCCCAGCTACTTGGGAGACTGAGGTATAAGAATCACTTGAACCGCGAGGTGGAGGTTGCAGTGAGCTGAGATCACGCCACTGCATTCCAGCCAGGTCGACTGAGCAAGACTCCATCACAAAAAAAAAAAAAAAAAAAAAAAAAAAAAAAAAAAAGCTGGGCATGGTGGCTCATGCCTGTAATCCCAGCACTTTGGGAGGTGGAGCGGGCAGATCACCTGAGGTCAGGAGTTCGAGACCAGCCTGACCAGCATGGAGAAAACCCATCTCTACTAAAAATACAAAATTAGCCAGGCGTGGTGACACATGCCTGTAATCCCAGCTACTCGGGAGGCTGAGGTAGGAGAATCGCTTGAACCTGGGAGGCAGAGGTTGCGGTGAGACGAGATTGCGCCATTGCACTCCAGCCTGGGCGACAACAGCAAAACTCCGTCTCAAAAAAAAAAAAAAAAAGAAGAATCTTCCCACATAGCGAGATGTAAAGGTGACTCAGATCTAATCTAAGTTACCCTCAGGGCGGTCAGCTGTCCTAATCAGGAGCATACATTTCATCAAGGTCCACACCCTAGAGGGGTGGCTGCGTGCTTCAGCTGTCTCCCTCTCTGATCTACACTGGAGATTTTGCTGTTTAGCAAGAATAAATGTTAGAAGTGGGTTTTGTTGATGAAACTAGTGCCTTTGTAATGACTAGGATGGAATCCAGAAATGGCTCTTTTTAGTAAAATTTGTGATTTTCAGGTATGTGGATAAGCTAAAATATTCTAGAGCCAGTCCCCATCCCTGTGGGAACAGGGTATAGATCTGGTATTAAGGCTTGTGCCGTATATCCGGTTCGTAAAAGGGCCTGAGTCCAGCTGCTGGTTCAGAAGACGTGAGGACATTTGCCTTGGTGAGCTCGTTATCCAAGGTCCAGGTGGAGCACCTACTAGGGCAGATAATTGGGCCTCCTCTGGGTTTATCAAACAGGTTGAATGACTGCTTTGGGCCTTCTTGCTGGTATTGTCCATCGAGTGGTGACATTTTAACCAAGTAGCAAGGTAGGGGAGTAACTTACCCTCACTACCTCTAACAGCTAGTAGCCTCTGATACCTACCAAAAATCACCTAAGTATTGTACAGTCAACCCAATGCCATAGGTGTGGGTCCTTTTAGAATTCCACGGGGGTTTTGTGTATAGCTTTAGAAACAGCTTTGACAGACAGTCTAAGTTCTTGATACTCGACAGCAGCGTTTCTCAGCCTCAGCACTGCTTCTCATTTGGACTGGACAAGTCTTTTTTTTGTTTTTGTTTTTGTTTTTTAGACAGGGTCTCACTCTGTCACCCAGGCTGGAGAGCAGTGGCATGATTATGGCTCACTGTAGCCTCAACCTCCTGGGCTCAAGCAATCCTCCCACCTCACCCTCCCAAGCAGCTGGGACTATTGGTGTACACCACCATGCCCAGTTAATTTTTCATTGTTTTTGTAGATACAGGGTCTCAGTATGTTGCCTAGGCTTGTTGCAAACGCCTGGGCTCAAGCGATCCTTCTGCCTTGGCCGCCCAAAGTGGTGGGATCACAGGTATGAACCACCGTGCCAGGCCTGCACTGGAAAAGTCTTCATTGCAGGAGCTGTCCTGCGCACTACAGGATGTTTAGCAGCATCCTGGCCTCCATGCAGTAGATGCTGGGAGAAACACCCAATTCCTGCGCCCAGTTGTGACAACCAAACATGCCTCCAGACATTGCTAAATGTCCCCTGCCACGCAAAATTGCCCTGGTTGAGGATCACTGCTCTGGTACAGTAAGGTGAGAAATTCCAATACAGTTAATATGGCAATTAATCAAAGAAGGGATCCTTCAACCTCCCGCTGGAACTAAGGCTGGGAACAACCATGTTGGCCAAAACGCAGTCCCAGGTTTCCACTTTCTAGTGGAGAAACAACCTTAGAAATGATGGAGAAATTAGGTCTGGTGCACATCCTAATCTTTTTTTTTTTTTTTTGAGATGGAGTCTTGCTCTGTCTCCCAGGCTGGAGTGCAATGGCTCAATCTCGGCTCACTGCAATCTCTGCCTGCCAGGTTCAAGCAATTCTCCCACCTCAGCCTCCAGAGTAGCTGGGATTACAGGCGCACATCACCATGCCTGGCTAATTTTTGTATTTTTTTTTTAGTAGAGATGGGGTTTCACCATGTTGGCCAGGCTGGTCTCCAACTCCTGACCTTGTGATCCGCCCACCTTGGCCTCCCAAAGTGCTGGAATTACAGGTGTGAGCCACTGCGCCTGGCTGCACATTCTAATCTTTAAGTCATCTGAACATTTGGGCAAGAGCACAATCCAAACACCCTCAATGGAAGACGGGCTCTGGAACATGAGCCACTATTGCCATCTTGGCTGTCCCCGAGCAGTTAGCAATGCCAGGAAGTCCCACATCCCCATGGTCAGAAGTGGGTCTTTCCACCTGAGATTGCTTTGTACAAGTGTGACATTTGATCACTGTATAATACTGGAGCATTAGCATCCTTGAAGTCACTTAGCTTCCCTGAGCCTCTATGCCTCCCTTTGGACGTTAGGGCTGGGAAGGCTTCTCCTTTTGTGCTGGACAGAATGGGTCCTTGTGGCATCTTTCCTCCAGCTCAAAGATCCATCCTCCTCCTCATCATGAATGCACAAGTGTGTCTGGAAACAATATGCTGAGAGATACCATGAGCCAGGCATCCTTGGAGATGTCACTCCTTTCCGAATCCCATAGGGACTTTTAGGTGTCATGACCCTCCATGGAGCTCTGAAGAGACCAGCCACCATCTCCCTGGAAAATATACATGAGCACAGGATTTTGCATAAGGTTTCAGGGGCTTCACGGGGGACCCCTTTGGGGTGGTTGGAGTCCTCTAAGACTGCTTTCAATTCCAACTTCTGTTCCTGGAGCAATGGTGGCCTCGTGGGGGAAATCCTGAGTCGGAGACCTGGGAGAGAGGGTGACTAAAGATGGAAACTGAGACGGCATGAGTAGCACCAAGGCAGGGTGGAAAAGAGTCCCTCGAAGGCTGTCAGCTTTTCTGTTACCTCAACTGGATGTGAAAGCGCCTTTACCATCTCCCTCTGCTGGCGAATGCCCCACAGCAGAGAGAAGCCTCAGGTTTAGCAACTTCAGCTAGCAACAGCGTCGGGCCAGAATCTAATGCCAATGTTTTGTGGTCACGTCTTTTCTTCCTCAAAGTCTTTGTTTTTATTGAATTCCAAAAGCCAAAAGAAGTATAAATGGAAATACGCAGGAATATTCCTTAAAAGTGGGCCCCACCCCTGCCCCTAGCCATCGGTGGTTCTCCCCACAGGTAATTGCTATGCGCCTCTTATATGTCCTTCCAGAAATACTTTATGTGTATGCAAGCTACAGAAATGTGTGTTTTTGCATTTATTTTAAAAATTAGTCTCCATGGCAAATGAGACTGGTTTCCATTTATGGTTTCAATCTATGGGTGTCTTTTAAAATAAATGTGTTTACATTGAAAAGAAGTAGGAATCACTTTGATGTATAGTGTTAGTAAATACAGTGATGACAAAACATGTGACCGAGGCACGCGATGACACAGACCGAAAGCTGCAAAGCCCACGGGGATCTGCTCCCAGCTCTGCTCTCCGCAGTGGGGGAGGCTGGAAGGTCCTCTGTTTAGATCCAGGCCCCCTGCTTGAGAACAGCCCCCACCAAGTTCCCTTCTTCACCTAGGAAGGACAGAAAGACCCAGCTGGGGACACAGACCCTGACCAAAAAGGATCCCAGCCATTGAAGGCATCTGTAGATGGGACTTGGCCAGAACATCAGGAGCATTTGGGGCCTGTCTCTACTGCTACATCCAAGGGAATGGCGGTTCACGTCAGATCATGCCTGATGTATATTTGCATCCAGAAAGAACGTATCACCTGGATGCCATCCCTCCCCATGCTGCATGGGGGGCATAGGTGCAGGTGTGTACAACACACATATGTGTGTGCCTGTGAGCCCAGGGTGTGAGCCTCAGTAAAGGAGAGGAGAAGCTGCAGAAACAAAGCAGTGACTCAAAACTCCCTGTCTCAGCACAGCGCCGATCTCTCCAGCAGCACTTAATAGTTATGCATAAAACATGAATACTTACGCATGAATGAATTTCATTATAAATACAATTAACAATCTCGTTCTCAGATACGACACCTCACGAATCTAATGAACAAAGTTTACAGAGAGTCACATATCACTCTCCATAACTAAATTCAGATTTCAGGAGATGTGCGTGAGGCAGGACAGGCAAGCCCTGAAACTGGGGCTTAGCCCGGGAAGGCTCTTGGCTTCACTCAGGAAAGAATTCAAGAGCAAGCAAGCCAGTGGTAGAAGAAAACAGCTTTACTGAGGCAGCAGCGTTACAGCTCCATGTCGGCTCCTGCAGAGCAGGGCTATATCCACTTTTTATTACATGCAAATTAAGGGGTGTTATTCAGAAATTTCTAGAAAAGGGATGGTAACTTCCAGGTGTTGCCACGGCAATGGTAAACTGTCATGGCACTGGTGGGTGTGTCATATGGAGAGGTGCTTTTACCTCTCCCCTGTTTCAGCCAGTCTCCACTCTGGTCCAGAGTTTGAGCCCTGCTGCTGGAATAGAGTCCCGCCTCCTACCTCATATGCAGACTGTCAAAATCAGCCCACATAACTCAGAAGTATGTACAATTCTTATTAACAGCTTTAGAAGCTGTGTTGAATTCCAAAACGATGGGACATCTTTACCATGGCACAGAACAATTCTGAGATTAATTCAAAAAGGACAAAATAAAAACATACTCAGAAATGCATGCAACTGCCATAGTCACTGTATATCCCACTAATAGTCACCTACATAATAACAGGTTTGATTTTCCTAAAGCCGCTGGATTCCTGTTCATTCATTGGTTGGAGGGATCATGTGACTCCCCTACCCAGCTGAGCCTTGGGGAAACCCACCTGAGCATCTGGCAGAGAGATGTTCACTGGGCGATAAAAACTCCAAGTTCCAGGCTCTAACTTCAAACAAATGTGTGCCTTGCTTCTTAGCAAGCCTTGAGAAGGCTGAGGCCACACCACAGAAAAACGTGAGTCTCATATGTTTGGTATATGAAACTACACCTATGTAGTTTTTAAAATAGACTTTGTTAGAGGAGTTTTAAGTCCACAGCAATATTGAGCAGAAGGTACAGAGATTTCTGTATACTCCCTGCCCACATACATGCACAGCCTCCCCCACTATCAACCTCCCCCATCAAAGTGGTCTATTTGTTACAATTGACAAACCTGCACTGAGACATCATTATCACCCAAAGTCCAGAGTTTACATTAGGGTCCACTCTTGGTGCTGCACATTCTATGGGTTTGCACAAATGTGTAATGACATGGATCCCCCATTGGAGTATCACACAGAGTAGTTTCACTGCCCTAAAAAAAAAAAATCTAGGCCGGGCGCGGTGGCTCAAGCTTGTAATCCCAGCACTTTGGGAGGCTGAGACGGGCGGATCACGAGGTCAGGAGATCAAGACCATCCTGGCTAACACGGCGAAACTCCGTCTCTACTAAAAATACAAAAAATTAGCCGGGCGAGGTGGCGGGCGCCTGTAGTCCCAGCTACTCGGGAGGCTGAGGCAGGAGAATGGCGCGAACCCGGGAGGCGGAGCTTGCAGTGAGCTGAGATCCGGCCACTGCACTCCAGCCTGGGTGACAGAGTGAGACTAAAAAAAAAAAAAAAAAAAATCTAGTTTTTATATACCAATTTTTTTTCACTGAGGTATAAACTGTAAGCTTTTTTCTCATATCATTAACTACTTTCTGAAAAACAACATTTAAATGGCTGTATTAGTTGAAGTACAGGCTAAGCAGCTATGCCAGAGACCCAAAGTTCAGTGTCTTCAAAGAGTAGTGTGCATGAGACGTTTATTCTTTCCCACCCAGCAGATGGAGGTGGGGGTGGGGGATGCTACGGGGTGTGGGTCATCAGGGCCCTGGTTCCTTCCAACTTGTTGCTCAGCATCTGCTTGCTTCTTGACTCACCTGCTTGCTCATGGCTGGCCTCCAGCCCTCCAGAGTGGGTGTCAGGTCATTTACAGATGCAGGGGAAAGAGAAAGTGGAGAGCAAGTGTTTTTCTTACATGTAACACAACACATTCACATCCATTCTATCCCAGAGCTTAGCCACAGAGCAACTTAGTGTCATGGAGGCTGGGAAATTCAGTGCATAGCTGGGTACCCAAGCACATTGCTAAAATCTATGTGTGGGTAGAGGTTGGCGGGGCGAGGCGGGGGGTTCTACTACCAAAAGGACAAAGGGAAGAAGGGCAGAAGAACAATTAGATCTTTCCAATCATTTGGATAAACTTTCTCCCATAGTTGGATATTTCAATTATTTTTCATTTTTCACTAATATAAATAACACTGTGAACACCCTTATACACCTAGCACCCTCTTTGTGCCAGCCACACTATTCTAAGCACTTCATGTGTGTGTTAACTTGATCCTCACAGCAACTCTGGGAGGTGAGCACAAATATTATCTCTATTTTGTGGTAAGAAAACAGAAGTACTGGGGGTTAAGTTACCCTGCTGCAGGGGCTGGGCTTGTAACCACTGCCTGTAGGAAAGCCTGCATAGGGCTTTCTCTTCAACACCCCTTTATTTCCATTCACTTCCTATTTCCCTCTCCATAGACAGCCCCTCTGATGCAGTGCATGTGTACTATTCTGCTTATAAAACATGTACCATGGTTTCATGGGCACGCATTTTTAGTACACAGAAGCAGTTATGGGGGGCTTGGTCTCTCTTTCTTTCTACTTGCCTCCACCCATGGCATGAGTACTCCCCAAGTACTGCTCCACCATATTGCATCTGCCGCAGTCGACTCATCTATTCCCCAGCAAGGGCTATCAGGATGGAGTTCGATTTCTGCACACGGTGCCATAACGGGTGTCTTCGTGCACGTTCCCTTATGGATACACAGAATTTCTCTGGCGTTGAGAGCCAGGAGCCGTACTGCTGGGTCCCGGGCTGCACAGTGCCTGAGGTGTAAACACTGAGCAGCAAAGTCTCTTCTCCAACCAGCAGGGCCTGCCGGTCCCCTCGCCTAGCTCATCATTTGGCATTAACCAGCTTTCTGATGTCTGCAAATCTGATGGCTGGAAAGCAACCTCTCATTGTTTTAATTTGCCTTTCTTAATGACTCATGAGTTTGTACACCTCTCCTACACTGGTAGACTTTCGGGTTTTATCTTTGGTGAATAAGCAGGTCAATGTCCTTTGCCCATTTTCTTTTATGGTTCCTGTCTTCTTGTTGATTCGCCAGAGTTCCTTGAAGTCACCTGGGTCTAAATTCCTTATCGGTTTTAGACACTGAACTGTCCCCTCCCACATGGTCATCTCTCTATTAACTTTTTCCATGATGGTCTTCATGAATCAGAACTTCTGGGGCAACTGGCACATCAATGCTTTGCCTTTTGGTTTATGCTTGAGACTATGGTTTAAGAAACCCTCCCCCACCTCTAGGTCACAGAGGTTTTTTCCTATATGTACCATATAAATTGTATGCCTGTACCATATACATTTAGGTCTTCAATATGTTTCAAGTCTATCTTTGTCATCCAGTGTTAGGTAAGGATCCAGTTTTATAGCTACACATACAGCAAATAAGTTTTCCCAGAATTACCTGCTAAACTGTTTGCCCATCCGCCTTGATTTTCAAGCCCTTTAAAATTTTTTAGCAATGTGGCCTTACTCATTCCAGCCCATAAACAAAGTGTGTTGCAGTAAAACTGAGCACCAAAGTGGCGGCCTGCTGTTCACAGGGATGGACACTAGGAGGCACACCTTCTCTTTTGCTTTGGAGTCACCCATGCCACATAGAAGCCACATAGTGTGAGCCTGGACGAGTGACTGACTCTGAACTTCCCTTTTTTCATCTAAAAAGTGGGTATAGGGCCGGAGGCAGTGGCTCATGCCTATAATCCCAGCACTTTGGGAGGCCGAGGCGGGTGCATCACTTGAGGTCAGGAGTTCAAGACCAGCCTGACCAAAATGGTGAAACCCCATCTCTACTAAAAATACAGAATTAGTCGGGCAGGGGTGGCGGGCGCCTGTAGTCCCAGCTACTCGGGAGGCTGAGGCAGGAGAATGGCTGCTTGAACCTCGGAGGCGGAGGTTGCAGTGAGCTGAGATTGCGCCACTGCACTCCAGCCTGGACAGCAAGAGTGAAACTCCATCTCAAAAAAAAAAAAAAAAAAAAGAAAGAAAGAAGAAGAAAAAAGAAAAGTGAGTGTAGAAGAAAGAAGAAGAAAAAAGAAAAGTGAGTGTAACACCAGTTCTAAAGGTTCTTACAAGATTAGTGGAGCCACTGCATGGAAGGCCTTTTGGATGTTCTTTCTCTGCCTGCAGCTCTCATCAGTAACGCCTCTTCTCTCTTCATTTCCTCTCTGGGCCATTTTAAGGCCTTTATTCCTCTAAGCACTTGTACTTCCAGAGCCCACATCATTCCAAACATAATGAAATGCATCACTTTCCCTCTGTCAATATACTTCATTTACAGACATACAGGAATCAGATTCACTTGCAGTTGATTGGCATAAGGCAAGTATGTAGGCATTTAGATTTGTCCATTGTAATTTTCTTCTGTTATTTTCCCTCACATTCTGGAGCTGTTTCAAAATAGTTTCAAAGGCTTTTGTAAACACTGGGCCTTTTGCTCATGGCACTTAGTGGGGATGAAACAGCCTCACCTTCTCTACCTTAGCAACACTAACAGATCTTGTGGTTGTCATTGGTTTTTTTGTGTGTGGATATTGACTCAGAGCCCTCCACCGCTCCTCCCTCCTCGGCCCCAGACCCACCTCCCTGTCTTCTCTTTAGTGGACCCCACTAAGGGCCTGGCCGGGACTTTCCAATTGAGGATGAGGAGTGGCCATGAGGATTAAATGTTGCTATGTACATAGCACTTACAACACGACCCTACTATGCAGGGAGTAAGCATATGAGAAAAAGTGACTATTATTATTACATGATTTGGTTAGAATGGAGAGTGGAAAGGAAGGTTAGAGAGACAATTTAGTAGGCAATTGCAAATCAGAGCAAAAGATAAAGGAAGCCTTTAAAAAGGTGGTTGCCATGGAAAAGACGAGACCAAAGAGAATGAAACCTGTGGGACTTCACAGTGTTCTTTCATTCCAATGATGTAGAAAGTACCGACAGTGTACTTGGGGCTGTTCTGAGAGCTGGGTTGATGGGAAAGCAAAGGAAAGTCTAGTCTTCCAAAGAAGAGTCCAAAGGGGCAAGAGGAGGTGGGAAGACGGCAGCCTCCACACAAGGCTTTGGTCTCCCCGCCCCCAAGCTCAGGACAGGCAGTTCAACAACAGAAGCCTAAAAAGTGGCTTCTCTGCTGGCCTGAAGAGTACAATTACTGCTCCTATTTTACAGAAGAGGAAACTGAGGCCAAGTGAAGTTAAGCACAGATAACTTGGCAAAAACTGCGCTGCTGGGATTCAAACCAGTGTGGCTTGGGTCTGGAGTGAGTTGGGAATTGAATCTGCTCAGAGCCCAGCTGTCTGTTAGTTCTGCAGGGCCAGGCGTAGGGTGAGGGAATAGGAAACTGAACTCTCAGTGCTGTTAAAGGACCAATCTCGCTCTGGGGGAGCATGTGCCTCCTTAGATTTTGCGGCCAGGGGCCTCAACCTTGTCCCAGCCCTGTACCCGTGTGCCTTCTCTGCTTCCCACTGCCCCAGAATGGTACCCAGCATTGGCCTGCATTTGGGCGCTTCTCTTTCTGTCTCCATGCCCCTCCAAGCCTCGAACCTAGACTACATCCATGCTTTTGCTTGCCAGGGGTCTGCCTGGCGCATCCTTCCTTGACCCTGTGTTTCTAGATCTAAACCTCGCCATCCCTCATCATGGACAGGGTTCCCAGGATCTGCAGGGAATCCTCAGGCAGCTCTGTTCCAGTGTGGGCTCTTCCTACAGCTGCAGGTTCCTAGCAGAGTTTATCTCTTTTCTATCAGCATTTATGCCCTGTGGTACTTCATCATTCTTGAGACCTTAAACACCCTTCTGGGCTGATGCTGTGACATTTGTTTAACTGTATCCTGGACTTCATTTTGGAACTCCGGACTCATGTCCAACTGCCCATTTACCATCTCTACTCAGCTGCCTCATAAGCATCTCAAACTCAGCGCCCAAAACCCAAGCTTCTGATTAATTTCCACCCATCTTCCTATAGTTTTCCCATCTCAGTGAAATGGCACTTCCATCCTCAATCCTTCCAATTCTTCAAGTCCAAAACTCTGGAGTCATCCTTGACTCCTCTCTCTCCCCCACCCCACGTCCAATTTAACAAAAAAATCCTACTCTTAAATTAGGTCAGAATGAGACTCAAATTAGGTCAGAATGTCCATCCACTGCCACTACCATGGCTTAGGCACCATCTTCTCTCCCTTAGATTACTACAGTGGCCTCCCTGCTAGGCTCCCACCTTCTACCCCTCCCTCAACCTCAGGCTGCCCTCAGCCCAGCCCCAGAGTGCTCCTGAGAACCTATAAGTTAGCACACCCCTCCTCTGCTCAGAGCCCTCCAATGGTTCCCAGTGATGCCAGTGCAACAAGATCCTATACCACCTGCCCCTCTCCCTGTTCTGTCTCCAACCTTGACTCCTTTCCCCACTCAACTCCACTGTACTGGACATTCCTCCAACCTCCCAGGCATATGCTGCCTCAGGGCCTTTGCACTTGCTGACCTCTGTGCCTGGAATGTGCTTTTCCCCAGATATCTGTTTGGCTTTCTCCCTCACTTCCTTTGAGTCTTCAACCAAATATCACCTTCTCACCGAGGTCTTCCCTGACCACCTTAATTACAATTCCACTGCCTATGCCCCACAGCCCCAACCCCACCTCTGCTTAGATTTTTCTCCATGGCATGCCAGGTGTGGTGGCTCACACCTGTAATCCCAGCACTTTGGGAGGCTGAGGCGGGTGGATCACGAGGTCAGGAGATCGAGACCATCCTGGCTAACATGGTGAAATCCTGTCTCTACTAACAATACAAAAAATAGCCGGGCACTGTAGTCCCAGCTACTCGGAGGCTGAGTCAGGAGCATGGTGTGAACACGGGAGGTGAGATTGCGCCACTGCACTCCAGCCTGGGCGACAAGAGCAAAACTCCGTCTCAAAAAAAAGAAAAAAGATTTTTCTCCATGGCACTAACTTCTATATAATTTACTTACTTGTGTTTTGCCTGCTTACCTCCACTGTAACATAAGCACTTTCAGGATCAGGATGTCTGATTTTTGTTCACTGCTCAGCTCTACTGCCTAGAAAGGTGCCTGGTGCATAGTATTTGTTGAAGAAATGAAGGAATAACAATTTTTTTACACTCACCCACCTCACCTGACCACACTCACCCTACAGTGAGGTGTGTTTCTTCATTTTGTGTCCACTGTGCTCTGGACATAAAGAATAGTCGATAATTTTCTTCATTCACTCTACTGATTTAGCAAACACTCACCCAAACTGTTTGCTTTTACAATTATTAGGCAGATTCTATGTATCAGCATTATACACAAAAGGAAGCCAATGATAAGGGCTTCTGAGGCCTCACTTGATGTCAGTAGGATGTGTTTCCTGCATACCTACCACGTGTGGACTGCAGGGCCAAGGACCTGATTTTTTTTTTTATAAGCAATGTCTGATTTCTTCACACTCTTCAATTTCACTGCAAACAAGAATGTGCTTACATGGCTGGGTGTGTTGAAGAATGTAGGATAATCTACAAAGATGATGATGGGCAGGATGGTGGCATGGAAACATAGATAACTGGAAGTTAAAACTGGCTTCTGTGTTTGGCTGTTTAACCTTGACCTTGATGTTGAGCCAGTAGCTTGGCCTATTTAGCCCTCAGTTTCTGCATCTGCAAACGGACTTGGAGGAGCCAACCTCCCTTTCCAATCTCAAATACTATGAAATAGTGCTGGATAGATGAACAATTGTACTAAAGGACGTTCACTGGTAAGACCACGCTCACTTAGAGGGCCAAGGGACGCAGAAGCATCCTAGTCTGCTCTGCTCAGCTTCTTGTGAGACCTTGTGGCACAAAAAAGTGCCCAGAGGGCAATGTGTCAACACATCAGTGAAGTGCATTAGCAGGAAAGGTACTGCAGTGAAACCCTGCTTCCTTGCTATGGAACCTCATATTTAAAAACTTAATGCCTTCCTTTTCTTTTCCTAAATAAAATCTTGTAAAATGTTAAAAGTTGAGTGCTGTCACATAAAGAGGGTATAAGGCTTGGCCTACTTGTTCTATAACCTCCCTCTCCAACCCTCATGTATTAATTATCTATTGCTGTGTCAGAAATTACCCCAAAATTTAGAGCATGTTTAACCCATTCCTCGACTTCAGACTGATGTTGGAACTTCAGACTGATGTTGGAACTTCAGACTGATGTAGGTGATGGTCAGGAAGGGCCTTCTGCTATAGCATCTTTCTTTCTAGTCTGGTCTATTTCTGTATATGAAAACTTGATGGACATATTCCTATTACCTAGTATTCTACCAATACTCCAAGCTGAACCCTCCACCCCTACCTCTTCTAAGCTGCTTGTTTTTAAAAGTTTATTAAAAATATAGATATTATCCCTTAATAGTTTAAGGTAGAACCAAATCAAAAAAGATAGATAGATAGATAGATAGAAAGATAGATAGATAAATACTGATAAACAAATGCACAAGTCCTGAGCGACCTTTCAGTCATGGCTGCCCCTTCCTAATCCCATCTGATATTGTTTGGCTGTGTCCCCACCCAAAACTCACCTTAATTGTAGCTCCCATAATTCCCACGTGTTGCGGGAGAGACTTAGTAGAAGATAATTGAATCATGGGGCAGCCTCCCTCATACTGTTCACGTGGCAGTGAATAAGTCTTACGAGGCCTGATGGTTTTATAAGGGTAGACCCCCTTCACTTGGTTCTCATTCTGTCGTCTGCTGCCATGTAAGACGTGCCTTTTGCCTTCTGCCATGATTGTGAGGCCTCCTCAGCCATGTGGAACTGGGAGTCGGTTAAACCTTTTTTCTTTATAAATTACCCAGTCTCAGGTATGTCTTTCTTGGCAGCGTGAAAACAGACTAATACACCATCCTCTGTTCTATCCCTTCATTGGTAACTACTGGCTTCTATTTTATAATCATCATTTTGAATTCTCTTGCTTTCCCTTAGGGTTTTACAGTTTTATCTCTAAACACTGTATTTCTTAGCTTTGTCTGTCTGTGCACATAATGACATCATATTGCACATACTCCTTTGACTTTTTCACTCAATACTGTTTCTTAGATCTATTTTGTTATGTATATTTTGCTGTTAGTCTTGTGTTACATGGACACACCACAACTCATTTGCCCATTCTCATGGTGATGGGTATTTGGGCTGCTTCCAGGTTTTTGGGATTTATTTTGTTCTGCAATTAATAACAGTGTAATGAACACTCCTGTACATGTCTTTAGGTGCGTAGACAGAGCATTTGTGCTGGGTATACACCTAAGTGTGAAACAACTGGGTCATGAGCTATCCATGCATTTAATTCTACTGGGTAACAACCAATACCATTTTTTGGTTTGGGGGGTTTTTGCTTGCACCTAAATTATGAAAAACTTTATTTTACATTAAGGTATCTGGAAAATGAAACTGCACTAGGGGCAACTGATAGATGAGGAATGATCCATGTGTTAAGTACAAAACTCAATTATACAATTATAGAATTACTATTACTAGTATCAGATACTCCAAACTATCAGTGTTTAAGTAGAAGACGTGATTTACCACACGAAAAGGTTAGATGTGACATATGACAGAATTTTAAGCCAGCAGCTATAAATGTAGCATCTATGTGTATATTTTAAAAATCAAATATTGGGAAAAAAACAAATACTGAGGAAGAGCTCTGGCCTTAAACAAATCTTACCTGAAATCCAACCAGAAAGCCAGTCGATGATCTTTTAGCAATTTAAATTCATTGTATGAAAAAAAGTATGAATGCTAAGTGAATCCAGTGACAAAAAGGGCACTTTTTTTTTTTTTTTGGTTAAAACTACCAAATAAAGTGGTTTTCTTAAAACATGTAAAAAAAACATTTCAAATCATTTTCGAAATGTTTGATATGCTGATCTTCACTGTTTTCCAAAGTGACTGAATAATTTACATCCCCACCAGCAATAATAATGTGTTCCAGTTGCTCCACATCTTTACCAACACTGGATACTGGCACTCTTAGAATCTGCCATACAGTGGGTACATCAGGGCTCTCCACAGAAACAGAACCAATGGATTTTACACATATGTGTGTACATAAAATATGGAAAGAGATTTTTAGGAGGGATTGGCTCATGGAGCCTGAAAAGTCCCACAGTCCCATCTGCAGGCTGGAGGCCCAGGAAAGTGAGTCATGGAGTTTCAGTCCAAACCTGAAGGCCTGAGACCAGGGAGCCAAGGGTGCAAGTCCTAGTCTGAGTCTAATGTCCCAAGAACCAGAGCAGCAAGGTCTGAGGGCAGGAGAAGATGGATGTCCAAGCTCAAGGGCAAAGAACAAATTCACCCTTCTGCCTTTTGTTTGATTCGGGCCTCAAGGATTGGACAATGCCTACCCACATTGGTGAGGGTGACCCTCTTTACTGTCTCCTGATTCAAATCAATGTTAATCTCTTCCAGAAACACCCTCACAGAGACACCCAGGAATATTTTACCAGCTATCTGGGTACACATAAAATTAACCATCTGGGCTGGGGACAGTGGCTTATGCCTGTAATCCCAGCACTTTGGGAAGCCAAGGCAGGGTGATCACTTGAGCCCAGGAGTTCAAGACTAGCCTGGGCAATAGAGCAAAAAACCCCATCTCCACAGAAACTTAAAAAATTAGCTGGGCATGGTGGTGCATGCCTGTAGTCTCAGCTACCTGGGAGGCTGAGGTAGGAGGATGGCTTGAGCCCAGGAGGTTGGAGGCTGCAGTGAGCTGTCTTCGCGCCACTGCACTCCAGCCTGGGAGACAGAACAAGGACCCTGTCTCAAAGAAAAAAAAAGTAGCCACTCACAGTGGGTATAAAATGGTCTCTCACTGCAGCTTGATTTGCATTTCACTGCAGTTTATTTTGCATTTCCCCTCACTAGTGAGGCTGACCATTTTTCTGTTTAGGCCCTTTCTACTTTCATTAGTATTTAAATCAATGGTTCCTGACATAACAGAAGAAATTAAAAGGCTTCCTATATGGCCATCTCTGATAGGTATGGCTCTACCTGTCAATCCAATTACACCAATCTTCTAAGTGCCTCTGTAGTGCCAGACCTTGTGCTAGAAGCTGTGGGGCACACAGAGGTAAAGAACCCTCATTATCTAGTTGGTGGTTACAGATAGACCGGATAGACACACTAGACTCCATGCAGAGTAATTCAAAGAGCTCTAGAGACAATACAGAGAACCCTGGGAGTACAGGTAGAGAACCAGCTGGAAGTTACATAGAGTAGGTGACCTTTGAGGGAGGTTAGGAATAGTTATGTGGGGACATAGAGCAGGTGCAGCCAGAACAGGCAAGGGAAAGCGCAGGCCAGAGCTGCAGGCAACAGGTCCAGGGTCTGGCAGGGGACTATGGGTCTAGTTACAAGCCTTGGGAAAACCTCAAAGGCTTGAGACAGGGAAGTTCAGGCCATAAAAGCCGGGCTCTAGTGTGGAAGTAAACTGGCAGTGGAAAGTCCAGTTAGGAAAGTGTTAGAACATCTCAAGACAAGGTATTTGTTAAGCATGCAGATAGCATTGCTTGATGGCATGTGAAAATGTGAAGTCCCAGGAATTGATACAGCAGACCTAAAAGCTTCCATTTGTCAGAGATGAATGGGAGTCCGCACTGAGAGGTAACTAAGAGGTTGGGCCTTTGAAGTCACAGACCCAACTCTGGCCTCAAAAACGTGAAGCATTATTAACTGGCTGTGTAATCCTAAGAAAGTGACTCATACTTCTAAGGCTGTTTCTCCATCTATAAATGGGTACAAAAGCACCTTCTCTAAAAGGATTGTTGTAAGGATTACATCACCCAGGGTGTGTCAAGCACAGTGCTTGCATGTGTTGCAGTAAACACTCATTTAGCTGTTATTATTAGCACACAGCAACTACTTACCACAGAAAGGAAGTACAAACTGGGAAGGTTTTTGGTAAAGATTACATAAAAGAGGAGTTTCTGCTTAAAAAGTGATACCTAAGAAGATTAAGTGCATGTGAATGTAAAATCTGAACATGGTAATCAACATTTCTGTAAACATTTATTGACCATCTACGTGCCTGACACTGCCAGAAGATGGGAAATGGCAAGGAACTCATCAGTCTCAAATCAGCATAGCATCATTGGAGCCTACTCAACAGCTAGTTCTTCAACACAATGTCAGAGATCTACTCAATACTCTTGGAAAGACTCCCAAGACCATCATTCAGTAAGAAGGCACACATGTGGATATTATTAATGCCTTTTAATGTTTCACATTGTTTTGTATTTTTCAGAAGATTTGTAACAAAAATACATAGAACTTAGTATATATTTCAACAAAATGGGTAAATATAGAATCTGAACAAGACAGGTCTATATGATATAATCCTTCTTGTGGGGATAGAACATTCCACTCCACTAAGAAAAGAGAATCACAACATGATTAGGCCTGACTATCTCATACTGCCTACTGTGCTAATTTCAGACTGGTGGAGTTGGAGGAAGAAAACAAATTAAAAATAAATAAATAAAACTGAATATGGTCAACTGCCTCAATTGCCCTCTCCTTTTCCCATTTCTTCATAGAGCCAGATGAGATGAGGACGTGAGGCAGAGCCCTGGGGGGGACAGTCAGGGGCTCTGCTGCCTAAATGCCAGGCAGATGCACAGGTTCCCTGAGGTGGCCCAGAAATGTACTTGGAAACAACCACTCAGTGCTGTAACTGAGAAATACAAGTAGATAGAGGAGCAGGAATGAAAAAGGAGCTTCAAGAACTGCTGGCAGGAGGCCCGATGTCCACAGCACGTGTTCAAAACTCAACTTACAGTTAGAAAAGACAGCTGAAATAGAATCCTCAGCCACTACCTTGACAAACACATAACTGAGGCATTAATACCTCTTTATAATAATGCAAGTTGGAATGCTAACAAAGCATACACACTCCTGCAAAAATTCCACAAGGCACAGTTGTTCATTCAACAGAAAAAGTCAAAACCACTTGGTTTTTAAATGAAAATCCTTCACATCCACCTGTGTTCAAAATAATAATAATAACTTATGATATTAATAACTTCCTTTAAAAAGAAATTACCACAAAAGATTTAAATGATAAGCATGAAAAGACTTATTTTCCTAACTAATGTAGTCTTAGAAAGGAATAGATACCTAACACCATTATACGTTGTGTTTTTAGCATAAAGGTAAAGCTACCAGAAAAACTTTTAAACAAGTTACGTGTTTTCCATTGCAAATGATCTCAGCTTGCTTAGACCAACACACAATAAACTAAAGACAGAAAGATACGTACTGTGTCTCCCCCATTTCTGGTGTATGTCTGCCTCCATGACAAATAATGGTGAGAATCATACTGTACTACCAAATGCCAGGCAATGGCTGGCCAGGTAGCCATTTCCCTTCCTAAACAGACCTTAAAATAATAATCATCTGTGACGTAGCACACAGAGGCAAATTTGGCTAGAGTCGATCGCAGATGTACTTGTTTTGGGCATATATGAGAGAAGAAGCTGCTGAGCAGGTCAGTAAAGAACAGTCCATTTCAGCTGTAGGACAGTTCTCTTTCCTGGGACAAGCCGACAAAGCCTCCAAGGGAGCCAAACTATCCCTTCCATGCAACAAGACACCTTGTATGGATACTCTAGCCATGACTTACTTTTGGACAAAAATCAACTGCTAACGTTTTTCATCTCTAATATCATTAACACCATGGAGAAAAAAGAAAAAAAATCAACATTAGAAAACTTGACAACGAGAATAAGAAAATCCACAAGGAAAGGTCATGCTAAAACTGATTTGACAGTTGTTCCATCACCGCCTACCCCATGGGCTTGAGACTGGTGACTTCATGGATGCATCCCTTCGATGCCCTGCCAAATATCAGCTTCAAGTCTGTCAGTGACCCCAGTGTGATGCTGCCTGCCTTCTATTCACCAACTCCTATCCAAAAGATCCAAGGGGGCCTTGGGCGGTGGTAAGCACAGGATACGTGTGTGCCGAGAGCCCAAGAACCCTCTAGAAAGCTTCGCCTTGGATTTGGGCACGGAAACGAGTCAGTGGTTTGGCGTCTTGGCAACAGCATCCACACTGGGGCTTAACCTCAGCAGCCAGCCTGGAGGATGCTTGCCCCAGAGCGCTTGGTCACAGACAATGTTGTGAATACCTGCAGGGGAAGAGAAAGCACAACATCTTCAGATGCCTGAGCAAATGAGGTAACAGGGAACAGTTCAGATAACGCCATATGCATTAAAACCATCTTAGGGGACTACCAAAATGAATAAAACAGAGAAGTAGTATGATCGAGGATATTTTCTATTTCTCCAGAGAATAAAAGGGGGAAGACATTTTAAAACCAAGGTGAAAGAGAAAAAAAAATTTAGGTTGTATCTATTAAAGAATTTTGTTAGCATGGGGATGATTAAAACAAATCAGGTACCCCCAGCTGCTTGTCAACCCTCTAAAAGAAATTCACCATAGAATATTCTCAAGCCTGTAATCCCAGCACTTTGGGAGGCCGAGACCGGCGGATCACGAGGTCAGGAGATCGAGACCATCCTGGCTAACACTGTGAAACCCCGTCTCTACTAAAAATACAAAAA
>NW_012110919.1:15590430-15592181 GCF_000951035.1 Colobus angolensis palliatus | reverse complement strand
TGACCAGGCTGGTCTCAAACTCCTGACCTCAGGTGATCCACCCGCCTCGGCCTCCCAAAGTGCTGAGATTACAGGCATGAGCCACTGTGCTGGGCCAACAGTTATCCTTTTCATACTCATTATAGAAAAAACATTGACACTCAATTTTGCAACATTTTAATTAGCACTCTTATATGCAATGCTGGTGACATTGTAAACTAGTACAACTTCTTTGGAAAGGCAATAGAATTCTTTTGTTTAAAAAAATGTATGAGTACAGATGAGGACGGGGAAATAATACATGATCATAAAAATAGCTGTGTTAGAAAGGGGTATTAAGGGCAATTCAAACATGCTTTCTTTTCCATTTTTAAAATGAGGAAAAAAATAAAGAGCCAAAGAAGACTTTTAAACAAATTCCAGGCTTATCAATTTGCAAGCCTGGGTTCCATTTCTCAGAAACTGATTTAGAAATAGAACTTGTAGGAGATTTGGATACAAAACTAAATCCACCAAAATGAGCTCTTATCTGTTTTTTCTTATACTGATGTTGTTCTTATGTTAAAAAGATGGAGGAAGCCAAACTGCCATCATTGATCAGTCTAAATAAAAAACTAGCCAGGCACCATGGCTCACGTCTGCAATCCCAGCACTTTGGGAGGCCAAGGCAGGAGGATTGCTTGAGCCCAGGAGTTTGAGACCAGTCTGGGCAACATAATGCAACCCTGTCTCTCTCAAATATATATATATAAGCTGGGAACAGTGGCATGTGCCTGTAGTCCCAGCTACTCAGGAGACTGAGGCAGGAACATTGCTCGAGCCTGAAAGGGCAAGGCTGCAGTGAGCTATCACACCACTGCACTGCAGTCTGGGTGTCAAGAACCTGTCTCAAATAAATAAAAAAACCTGCTGAGGTCAACTTTGACAGCTTTCATTCGTACACAACTGTTTTAGAATTTTTATAAAAACATGTATTTTTAAAAAATGAGCAGAAGGGGCAGCCTCCGTGCCCTTCCATCCCAACACACAGGACTCGTACAAGGGTCAGGAACTGCTGGAGGCTTTCCACCTCACATACTCGTGTCTGTCCCCGCCACTTCTAGCCACCGAAGGCTCCCTCACTTTAGAGTGGGATTATACTGACTATTAAATTAAAAACAAGCAAAAAACACCAAAACTTTTAATATTTGACACTAAAATTCGTTTTAAGACATTACAAAGAAGTATTTTCAAATGCTTTCCTCTTGAACTATTGTTTTTCTCCTCTACAAGTGAATTTGATTTGTTGAAATTACTACTCAAAATGATGTGTAATCCGTTTCCTACTCAATGACTGCAGCTCAGGTGTTCAGAATAAATGACCACCAACTCCATCTCACACTGAATAAGGCAAATGCATTGCTAATACCCCAGGCGCTGAAAATCCCTCTCACACAGGACTTCAGTCAAAATAAGAGTAGCCTCTCCTCTTACAGCAATTCCAGAATTCTAGTAATTCCCTTGGGAATTACTTTGCAAAGGAATTTGTTAACTTTTATAAGTAATTACTCCTCGGAGTCAAAGATTGCTCTCAGCTGCCCAGGATTTTTACCAAAGTGAGTCACTGTGCCAGCCTACCACAGCTGGCCGTGGAGCTGCGGCTATTTTTGAGCACTCACTTTAAAGCAGTACTCAGGACTGGTTTAAAAATTATTATTAGCCGGGAGCGGTGGCTCAAGCCTGTAATCCCAGCACTTTGGGAGGCCGAGGCGGGCGGATCACAAGGTCAGGAG
>NW_012110919.1:15559718-15587530 GCF_000951035.1 Colobus angolensis palliatus | reverse complement strand
ATATATATATATTTAACTCTCTAAGCTCTTTAAGCTATGGCAATATTGAGAGTCTTTTTCAGTTCCTTGAATGAGCCATCCTTTTTCCCACGCAGGCCTTTTGTACAGTGTTCTCTCACTAGCTAACATCCACACATTCTTCTAGTCTTAGGTAAGAACTCCCTCCAGAATCATCCTGCCCCAACATCCTGTGATACTGTGAAGTGATGAGAAATACATATTTGGTCCTCCATCCCGTCCCTGATTCCTGGCAAGGGAGCTTCAAAAACCCAGGAATTTTCTGAGTGACACTAGTGAGATGAGCATCTTTTGCTATTCATAATGAGCCCCTTTCAACCACACCTGAGCTTATGCTAATGATGTGACTCTTGGTGGGGCCCTAGATAGCTTCAAGATGATGGCTGGTTGCCAAAGGAACCAACCATGTCATCAGAGGTAGAATTTTTAGCCCCAGTTCTGGTCCCCTACATATGGGGAGGGAGGAGATTGGGTACTTACCAATGGTCAATGATTAATCAATCATGCCTACATAATGGGACCTCTATAAATATCCCTAAATGAGGGGTTTGGAGAACTTCCAGGTTGGTGAATATCGAGGTGCTGGGAAGGTGCCACACCTAGAGAGGACATGAAAGCTCTGTTGTCCCCTGCCTCCCCATAATCACCTTGCCCTGTGTATCTCTTCCATTGGGCTGTTCCTGAGTTGCAACCTTTATAATAAACAAGTAAATATAAGTAAAGTTTATTCCTGAGTTCTGTGAGCCATGCTAGCAATTTATCGTGGGAACCCCTTGACTTTATAGCTGGTAGGTCAGAAGTATAGGAGTCCTGGGCTTGACACTGGCCTCTGCAGTGGTGGCAGTCTTACGGGAATCAGCCCTTGTAGGATCTGATGCTAACTCCAGGCAGCTGGTATCAGAATTGAGTTATGTTATAGGTCACCCAGCTGGTGTCTAGAAAGCTGGAGAACTGGTTGTTCGTGTGAGCAAAACCCCCACACATCTGGGGTCAGAAGTGCTCTGTGAGTAAAAAAAACAGATCACAAGAATCCCTGAGCCAAAGACCACAAAGGTGGCACCCTGGTGCCTCCAGCACTTTAGATCTACCCTGATCCTAGGACCTGTCAGATGGAACTCTTAACTGGCACATCACCCAGCTGTCTCCTCTCCTCCTAAGCTTATCTCAAATCCCTGCTGTGTCCCCAGTGTCCAGCATGGCACTGTGCACACAGCTTGACAAGTGTGTTCACAGAGTGCGATTTCACCCAATTTTTTATCTTGTTTATCAGTCAATAGCTTGGGGAAAACAAAAATATCAGAGTCCTATCAAAGCATCAGAAAATTCAGCCTCTGAGCTTCAACAACATAAGAGGACCAACAGATGGAGATGCACAGCCCCAAATGTGCCAGGCATACTAAGGAGAAGAGACCTTTGGCTGACCTCCCCACAGCCATGGGCTTTAGGAGACGTCCTGCATCCTCACTGCATCCTTCTGCCCAGCTGGCAGTCACCCTGCCAGATGCTGCTGTGCACACTGCTGCTGGATTGCAGCACAACAGCCTCCTGAGGGGGTCAGAGGCCAGCACACAGCAGTTTTTCTTTCAACAAGCCCACTGAGAGCTGAATTCAGACAAAAAATTAGACACTCATATACAAAAGACAATAAAACTGTCTTTTCTTTCATTCCTATCAAAAATGGTTATTGAAGCTTGTGAGTATTTTGAAACGGCATCTACATTTTTAAATACACTCACTATTGTAGGTTGACTTGTGTCCGCATAACCCCAAAAGGCATGATCAAGTCCTAACCCCCAGTATTTGTTAATCTGGAAATAGGGTCTTTGCAGATGTAATCAAGTGAAAATGAGATCATGTTGGATTAGAGTGGACCCTAATCCAATGACTGGAGTTTCTTTATAAGAAAGAGGAGGGAAATTTGGACACAGACACACAGGGGATAAGGCTATGTGAAGAGGGAGGCAGAGATTAAAGTGATACATCTGCAAGCTAAGGAACGCCAAGGATTGCCATTGCTACCAGAAGGCAGAGGAAGAGGCAAGGGAGGATTCTTCCCTAGTGCCTTTGGAGGGAGCTTGGCCCTGCTGACATCTTGAGTTTGGACTTCTAGCCTCCAGAACTGAGAGAGAGAAAATGTCTACTATTTTTAAGCCACCCAGTTTGTGGTACTTTGTTACAGTAGCCTTGGGAAACTATGTACTCAAGAAAGCAAAGTTAATTGGCTCCTTCCCAACACAGGCAGTTTGAGTCATTACACTAAATAAAAGATCTATCACACATTAAGGGCATTAATCAAGACTTCAGTTTTTATATTTTTTGAAGCTTAATTCTATTTCCATCACAAAAACAGAAGCTTTCTATAAATGAAAGAAATAAATGATGCTCTAATCTCTCAACATGTTAATATTTTAGGCTTATATCCTAGCCAGGTACCTATTAATAGAGGAAGATTCTTTTTTTTTTTTTTTGAGACGGAGTCTCCCTCTGTCGCCCGGGCTGGAGTGCAGTGGCCGGATCTCAGCTCACTGCAAGCTCCGCCTGCCGGGTTTACGCCATTCTCCTGCCTCAGCCTCCCGAGTAGCTGGGACTACAGGCGCCAGCCATCTCGCCCAGCTAGCTTTTTGTATTTTTTAGTAGAGACGGGGTTTCACTGTGTTAGCCAGGATGGTCTCGAACTCCTGACCTCGTGATCCGCCCGTCTCGGCCTCCCAAAGTGCTGGGATTACAGGCTTGAGCCACCGCGCCCGGCCTAGAGGAAGATTCTTGATCACAGAGAAGACAAAGCAAAAGAAAGCTAAAACGTTTTTCCAGGTCTTAAGGGTGACATTCCGCATACTTAGCAATGAGTTCAGTTGTACAAAGGCAATCATGAACAGAGAGCAATAACTAAGATGAAATCTGGCAAGAACGTGCGTGCGTGTGTGCGTGTTTGCAAGTGCAACATACACCCTGGAAGCCACTGGCTACAACAGATAATCACTGCAATTTTCAACTCCATATATAAGCTGGTATAGTATGACATGCCTCCTCCCACATCTTCCCAAGTTCTCCAGTATAAACACATTTTTGGCTTACCATTCCTATGCAGTTAGGTATTACAATATTTAACTCTTGGATGATAACTGGCAGCAAAGAAACAGTGACACCCAGAGGCCTAGATTGGTCAATTTCTAGTTCTACTGTCATTTGATCTTTGGAAAGTATCATTTTCAAATCTCATTCACTGATACTGTAAGCTGAAGAGGCAGACAGTATCAATTAGCCTCAAGATAGCTGTGGAATAACTAAGATGGAAGCTCTTCCATTATTAACTGATTGCCATGAAAATAATTTAGAAGATATGATAAATAAAATATTTAAGGCACAGCTCTATAACTCACTCTCATAATTTTTACCACTTAATGATATGACAGAAGCCTCCAGCTCATACCATGAGCAATCAATATTGAAAGATGAAAACTAATTTTTAGAGACAAGGCCCTCTTTTGAGGAATCATTATCAAACTCAGGGTCCTAGATCTGCCACGTATAAGCTGGGTGGTGTGCATTTTTAAACTGTAGAAGTATAGATGACCCACCTCTGCACAGACAGGGTGGATTCCAATCGTGCTGTCCAGCTGCTTTTTGGTCAGTCCACATTTGAGTGCAGCTGCGAAGCCTTGTGTAACTTCTCCAGCATTTGGACCCAGTACGTGAAAGCCCACAACACGTTCCTAAGGTTAAAAAAAAAAAACAATAATGCAATTAAGCTGATTTTTCTCCCCTTCTCTTCCTACACAGCCTTATAGCATTTCTCCAGTCTATTTCTTAAAAGTGCAACTCAGAAATGAGCAGAGACTTTTTTTTTTTTGAGATGGAGTATCAATCTTGTTGCCCAGGCAGGAGTGCAATGGCAATGGTGTGATCTCCACTCACTGCAACCTCCGCCTCCTGGATTCAAGCGATTCTCCTGCCTCTCAGCCTCAGCTGGGACCCTATAGGCACACGCCCGCCTAATTTTTTTGTATTTTTAGTAGAGACGGGTTTTGCCATGTTGGCCATGCTGGTCTCGAGTGCCTGATCTCAGGTGATCCATCCACCTCGGCCTCCCAAAGTGCTGGGATTATAGGTGTGAGCCACTGCACCTGGAAAAATGGCCAGAGACTTTAATGACTGCTACTAGCAGCTATTTAGCCTAAAGACTCCCCAACATGAACCAAAACAGAGAGTATGATGTTCACTTCAAGCATGAATGAAGGGACAAGAAACAGCTACAAGTGATTACTCATTTTATGAGAAAAAATACAAAAGGCAAAAATACAAAAATTAGCTGGGCGTGGTGGTGCGTGCCTGTAATCCCAGCTACTCAGGAGGCTGAGGCAGGAGAATCGTTTGACCCAGGGAGTCGGAGGTTGCAATGAGCCAAGATCACGCCACAACACTCCAGCCTGGCAACATAATGAGACTCCATCTCAAATAAAAAAACATAGAAAAGAAAAAGAAAACTATATATACAATTGTTTTTTATGTTAGCTGTGTAGCTCTTTATGGGTTATCCTAGTATATTCATTTGAATCTTTTTTGCAGAGGATTCAGGAATTTTTCTAAAACCCTTGGTTCTACCAAAAAACCAACCTGTAACTGTCCTACTGCCTAAAGCAGTAGTTTCCAAATAGGACACATGGCTTAATTATATTCCAATTTCAAGATTAAAACAATATCAGAGTTTACTAGGCTTTTAACATATAGGTTCTTTAACATCATTTATACTTTTACTGAGGTCATTTCTTTAAAAAGTGTCAGCTAAGTTAAAAAGATCAGTTTTCTTAAGAGTCAATACACTACTTAAAGAGAATGTGTGTATATGTATACCTGTGTCCCAGGTTACAACGTGTGGCAGCAGTCAAAAAACTTTAAAAATATGAATTATCCAATCCCTCATTTCATACATATGGAAAAAAACCCTGTGAGGTATAAAGTTTGCTCACAGGCTTTCACAGGTGTCTGCTAAAAAAGTACTGTAATAGGCTGGGCACAGTGGCTCATGCCTATAATCCCAGCACTTTGGGAGACCAAGGCAGGCAGATCACCTGAGGTCAGGAGATTGAGACCAGCCTGGCCAACACGGTGAAACCCCATTTCTACTAAAAATACAAAATAGCTGGGCGTGGTGGTGGGCGCCTGTAATCCCAGCTACTTCGGAGACTGAGGCAGGAGAATCACTTGAACCTGGGAGGCAGAGGTTGCAGCGAACCGAGATCCCACCACTGCAGTCCAGCCCGGGCAACAGAGTGAGACTCCGTATCAAAAAAAAAAAAAAGAAGTACTGTAATGTATTGCATATTGTACTCTTACACATATACACCCTGACAATTGGGGGTTTAGGGTACGAATAAAGTATATCTTGACAATTGGGGGTTTAGGGTACGAATAAAGTATATCTTGACAATTGGGGGTTTAGGGTACGAATAAAGTATATCTGTGGGAAGAACTACTAAGAAGCACTTAAAATACCTTAGATTTACATGTAAGAACACCAGACTAGTGTTACATGTAGCAGCAGGCAATCAAATCTTAGAACTCAATTAAGGGCTCTTTCTCAGTAGTGCCAGCTGCTGAGGATCAAATGTGTGTTGCTCCTGTTCTTTTTTGTTATTAATTATATTTAGATAGTCTATGACTATTGTTCCTCTTCTATAAACACAAACACAGACAGTTCTCAAGTTGTGCCTTTGGTTCCTTCACTCAGTAAGTTTTGGCTGCCTGTTGACTAAGTGCAGGGCTCTGTGCCAGTGAAGATGATGAGGGAGCAGGCAATACAGCCAAGGTCCTTGCTGGCTGCTGATACCTATTACCTGAGACAACTGGCAGGCGAAATACTGAAGGAATGCCATCTGCACCATGTGACCACTAAGCTATATATTAAAAACTAAAGCCGGGTGTGGTGCCTCACACGTGTAATTCCAGCACTTTGGAAGGCCAAGGCAGGTGGATTACAAGGTCAGGTGTTCAAGACCAGCCTGGCCAACATGGTGAAACCCTATCTCTACTAAAAAAATACAAAAATTAGCCGGTGTGGTGGTGCGAGTCTGTAATCCCAGTGAGTCGGGAGGCTGAGGCAGGAGAATCACTTGAACCTGAGAGGCAGAGGTTGCAGTGAGCCAAGACAGCACCATTGCACTCCAGGCTGGGCGACAGAGCAAGACTCCATCTCAAAAAAAAAAAAAAAAGAAAAACTAAATAAAATTATTGGAAATGATTGAGAATTGCACTTACATTGTCTTTAGTATTACAGATTATTTTTGCATAACATTTGTTGTTATCTCTTGATGGAATCGTCCATTCCAATGGCCAAAAGTAACTATGGTAAACCTAAAAAGATACAAAAGCAAAATTTAGACCCATTATTTTAAACAGTAAGTCTGTCAAACATACCTGGTGCAAGACAGTGGAGACTCTTTAGTAAGTAGACTTTCATTAATAAAATTCATGGAATAGGAATCTGGTCAAAAGGTAAATGACTTTAAACTCCTTGCTGTCAAGCACTTTTGCTATAAGCTCAGCCTTTAATTATGTATCTCAACCTCAAAAGAGTACACCCTAACTAATAACAAAAAAGAGTGAGGGAATGACAGAAATAAGCCATTTAATTACCTGCTGTCTTACACTGAAAACACACACATATACAGACCTCAATACTATCTCGTTACCCAATGTGAATGACAACTTGGGCAAAAAACAAGTACGGTGCCAGGATCAATTATGGTAATTATCTAGTTCTCTTGCTAAATGCTTCCAAAAGACATTTCCTCCTTTGGCATTATTCACTAAAAGCAGTGAAGGAAGGAGACAGGGAAGGAATGAAGGAAGGAGGAAGGGAGGGAGGAAGGAAGGTTGGAAGGACAGCATCCTTACTGATGTAATTCCTGGTTGACTAAATGGATTTTTTTTCTCCTCCAGCTGCTACCCTCAGTTCAAAACATGATTCGCTACCTTTTATGACCAAATTGACTATGAAGACATAAGAAGTGTTCTTCCATGTTGTGATAAATTATATAATTTTAAAAATAAACATGGGTTACAAAATTTAATGTACAGTATCATAGTATCACAATTATATAGGAAAAAAATTAAAGGAATCACCCCAAATTGCTAACAATTGCTGTGTTACAGATATAAGTCCATGAGTAATTGTTTCCTTTCCCTTACATTTTTCAGTTTATTCAACTCAAACACATTATACTTCTATAACAAAAAAGCAAATTTAAAAACTTAAATATTATCTATCAAGAAATATGAAATATATATGAAAAATTTCCAATTTTAATTATATATGTATGTCATGTATAGACACACTCATATAGGAAATCTATCTTCAAAAAATAATCTGAGAAACAATGAATTATAAAGATGTTTGTCATTCTATTTATAATAATGAAAAACTGTAAACAACCTAATCAAAGAATGGCTTAACAAATTATAACACAGCACCCCTTAAAAGAAGAATTACACATTTTTTTAAAAATGGAGATTTTAGAGAATTAAAGATAGGAAATGTTCATGACATAACATTACCATTAAACTTGGACCTAAACTTTAACTTCATCAAACTTTGAAAAAAATTAAGACATACATACCCACACAAAAATCACATATACATATATACATACATAAAATATAAAAACGCATGAAAATATTAAGCGAAAAAGAAACTGGAAGGAAATACACAAATATATTAATAGTAGTTATCTCTTCATGAATTAAAATTTTCTTTTTGATATTTTCCTAATTTCGAAACTTCCTATAATAAAGATATACTTCTTCTTTTTTTTTTTTTTGAGACGGAGTTTTGTGCTTGTTGCCCAGGCTGGAGTGCAACGGCCCAATATTGGCTTACCACAACCTCCGCCTCTCAGGTTCAAGCGATTTTCCTGCCTCAGCTTCCCAAGTAGCTGGGATTACAGGCATGCAACACCACACCTGGCTAATTTTGTATTTTTAGTAGAGATGGGGTTTCTCCATGTTGGTCAGGCTGGTCTCGAACTCTCGGCCTCAGGTGATCCACCCACCTCAGCCTCCCAAAGTGCTGGGATTACAGGCGTGAGCCACCACGCCCAGCCAGATACACTTTTTTTTTTTTTTTTTGAGACAGGGTCTTTCTCACTCTATCGCCCAGGTTGGAGTGCAGTGACGTGATCTCGGCTCACTGCAAACTCCGCCTCCTGGGTTCATGCTATTCTCCAGACTCAGACTCCCAAGTAGCTGGGACTACAGGTGCCCGCCACCATGCGTGGCTAATTTCTTTTTGTATTTTTAGTAGAGATGGGGTTTCACCTTGTTAGCCAGGATGGTCTCAATCTCCTGACCTTGTGATCTGCCTCCCAAAGTGCTAGGATTACAGGCGTGAGCTACCGCGCCTGGCCTCAGATATACTATTCTTATAATCAGAAAAAAATGTTAATATTGCGTTACTAAATAGACCAACATATTACATGCTACTACCAATGCATGTAATAAAGTAAAAGATTATTAAGAGATTTAAAATAGGCTTTTATATTAAAAAAAATTGACTTATTCACAAACCTGGTCTTTCAGAAGGTTTTATTGGAAATTGTCCCCAAAATAATTTAAAATAGCAGTTCTTCTGGGTGGCATTATTTGTGTATATAGAAATAGTGTATTTCACGTGCATTTTCCTTGACACCATGATAAAACGTGAGCAGAAAAGTTAGTACAAATTAGAGGGTAATGCTAGAAACAAATAGTACTAATGGTCGGAGCAGTGGAATGTTAATTTTTATTTTTTCTTTTCATTTTCCTATAATTAATCAAGAGAAATCAATAAATGTGATTTTTAAAATTAAAAGGAAATATGATTGGGCCAACTGACAGAATTAGAAAATGAAAGTCAAATCAGATAAAAATTATTACACCAATACTAAATTTCCTAAAAGTGGTAACTACACTATGGTTACATAAGAAAATGCCCTCATTCACAGAAATACACAATAAAGTATTTAGGGGTAAAAGAGCATTCAACTTACTCTCAAATGATTCACAGAAACACACACATACACAGAGAATGAGAAACTACTAAAAGTGTATAAAATAAATCGGCACAATGTTAGTAATATACAAATCTGGATAATAGGTATATGGAAATTCTTTGTACTATTTTTCAACTCTTCTGTATACGTTAAAATTCTGAAGAAAAAAAAGTAGTGATATAACATAAGAGAAAAGAGGAAAAGAACTCACCTCAATATTTTCTTCCCCAAACTTCTCCACAGCTTTCTCCTCAGAAAGGCCACAAGCACCATATTCCAAAGGAGTAAATACAGTGGTTGGAACATTGTCATAGTCACACTGTTTAAAAATGGAGGTAAGGAGTTATAATAAGGCAAAGTTCTAACTTAAAAAAAGGAAGGTACACTTCAAAAAAGTTCAAAATTGACAAAGGAAATAAGAGTAATAAATTTCTACCAAAACTATGTGAAGTCTCAATCCCAGATATTCTACTACATTGAGAACCATTAACTTATTTGAAAAGTTTAGTAGAAGTGTGAAGTCTAGTAAGACTATGAGAAAAAGATTCATGCAGCTTCTCTATCCATCAAATAATTGATGTTATCAACAATGACACACTTTCTTTCCCCTTAATAAAGCAGCCAAAAATAATACTGGTGTGCCCAAATCTGATAGTCTTGTATTATCAGTGATAAAAAATTAAAAGACTTCTTTAAAACATCAATTAGGTAATACATATTAACAGCTATAAAACATTTTATCCTTTTGGCCCAATAATCCCACCTATAGAAATCTATAATAAGATTATAGATATAATTTAACATATAGATGATCTATTACTATATTTTACTATAATATACAATACTAACATAGTAATAGTCTGATATACAGAAAAGGCTACATGTATTAATTGAACATTGCTGTAGTACTCAATAGTGGGAATGTTGGAATAGCTTAAAAATCCCAATTAGGGCCGGGCATGGTGGCTCATGCCTGTAATCCCAGCACTTTGGGAGGCTGAGGCGGGTGGATCACCTGAGATCCGGAGTTCGAGACCAGCCTGGCCAACATGGTGAAATGCCATCTCTACTAAAAATACAAAAAATTAGCCGGGCGTGGTGGCTCATGCCTGTAATATCAGCTACTCGGGAGGCTGAGGCAGGAGAATCGCTTGAACCTGGGAGGTGGAGGTTGCAGTGAGCCGAGAATGCACCATTGCCCTATCAAAAAAAAAAAAAAAAAAAAAAAAAAAAAAAAAAAAATCCCAATCAGAAAGTGATTCTATAGTTTATACTCTTAATGTAAAACTGCACTATGCAGCCATTAAAATGGCAAAGAAAACCATGAGGGAAAAAAGGTTAACTCTTAGGACTATTTTCAAAGCATACTGTACGATGTTAATAGGTACAGAGGACAAGAGGATTCCATAGTCAAATGAACTTGTAAAGAGCTGGATTAAGCAAATAAATGAGTTCCTCTATCAGGTTTCTCAGAACCTTTAATATGCTGCTGTGAATTGTGAAAAAATATATTATGTAAATGCCAAGGGTTTATAATGCCATCTGGTAAAAGCCTAGCAGTTATACACAGAGGTGATCCAAAGTAACATTCTGCATTTAAAATAAGAGAAGTGCAATTCTCACTCTCTAAAACAAGGAGATAAAATCTTTAAAACATGCTTGCCTCTAGAAACAATAAATATAATCAATTTTCTCTAAAAAAAAATACATAGACCCTTGGAATCCTAATTTAAAAGTAAAGGCAGACAATCACTTACACCACAATGGTATATCAGGGACTAGATTCACCCTCCTGCTTTAAACAACTAAAAAACCAGACAAGGATGGAGCAACACTTTTTAAGACATTAACCAAGAGGCAGTGCAAGCCTGTGATCCCGGCGGGAAGGGAAACAAATGAGATGAGTCCTGTGACTGCTCCAGCTTACTGCTCAGAGGCAGTTTCTAAGCCTCAGTGCAGGGAGGGAGAGCTCAAACACAGCCCAGGGTCTTTCTTGTAAGCCAAGGTGGTTTCAAGTTGCAAGTCAGAAAACCAAAGCGGATGGAATTGCATGTGTAAAGAGAGTTCCTGAGGTCTACAGAGGTCTTCTTAGATTATGGCTGAGACATACAATAGTATGTCCAGGGAAACAAAAAGACCCATGAATTTCTGTTTTTTTTGGAGACAAGGTCTTACTCTGATGCCCAGGTTGGACTGCAGTGGCATGATCACAGCTCACTGCAGCCTTGACCTCCCAAGTTCAGTTTATTCTTCCACCTCAGCCCTCTGAGTAGCTGGGACTAGAGGCACACACCACCTCACCCATCTCATTTTTTGTATATTTTGTAGAGATAGGGTTTCGCCATGTTGCCCAGCCTGGTTTCGAATTCCTGGGCAAGTGATCCTCCTGCCTCAGCCTCCCAATGTGCTGGGTTACAGGTGTGAGCCACTGTGCCCAGCCATACCTTACTTTAAAGCACAACTCCATTCAATGATTTAGCTTTTTTTTTTTTTAAGGAAACCACTGAGATACGAATTTAAGAATAAATTAAATGCATCCAATCTCAAGCTATATTGAGATACCCGAAACGCAACAACTGCAACAATGCACACAAGATGTAATTCAAAGAGGCAGTCTTGTTAAATTTATTCTAAATAGTAATATGAACCAACTGCTATTCCCTAAATAATCAATCTGGCATTCAATATCTTAACCCTCAATCCATTAATTCAAAATACGAGATTTTATTACATTACATCCCAAGTAACCCCAGGTCACAAATTTTGCTAGCATCACTCTTTGAGGTTCCCATTACTGTAACCAACTGAAACCATGATAAGGAAAATGGGTAACGCCAACATTATTTACAACTAATGTTTCTGGAATCCTTTTTAAAAAACAGCTGTCTTTATTGTTTTCTGGCCATCTAGTCCCATGAAACATACTGAAGAGTTTTAACATCCTATACTGGCTTTTAAAAAATCACTTTAAAATTTAATATAACATTTAATGTATTCAACATTCTAAGACAGATTATTTTCTAATAATCTGGGTAATAAGGCCTGAAGAGTGGTTTAAGCTGCTTTGCATACCGACACCATTACCTAAATCCTCAAGTCCTTTTATAGCCTAGATAAGTGCCATAAAAAGACTCAGAACATTTTATTTATATTGGTAATGATGACATAGATATAAAATGTAACTATTTAGAATATATGGATATAAAGTACACTATTCAACAATAGTGCTGAAACCTATTAATCAAGTTCTTTTTATTCATAGTGTGAATCCAAGTTGTCAATTTTCTTTTTTTTTTTTTTTAGACAGAGTTTTGCTCTGTAGCCATGGCAGGAGTACAGTGGCGCGATCTTGGCTTGCTGCAACCTCTGCCTCCCAGTTCCCGGTTCAAGCAGTTCTCCTGCCTCAGCCTCCAGAGTTGCTGGGATTACAAGCATACGCCACCACGCACGGCTAATTTTTGTATTTTTAGTAGAGATGGGGTTTCGCCATGTTGGCCAGGCTGGTCTTGAACTCCTGACCTGGTGATCGGCCTGCCTCAGCCTCCCAAAGTCCTGTAATCACAGCCCTGAGCCACTGTGCGCGGTCGAGTGTCAATTTTCATAATAAAGTCACAACGTACAGCAGCCTTAATAATATCTTGTCTGAAATACAGCTAATAAAGGACATCTAGGATGCCATCACCAAAATAACTAAATTATTCAAGATCTGCAAAACTTCCCAACTGCCCCCTAAATAAGGAACTGGGAGTATTGCTGACAACAGTATCTAATGAGCAACAAGCACAACACTCACCTTGACAGTGGAACCTGCATAGAGCCTCTGAGCCAGCAATCTTCCTGCCTGGATTGCAACTGGGGTGAGCTCCACCTTATCCTCCAATATATCGCCAATGGCATAGATGTAAGGCACATTGGTCTGTTCTTCATCTGTGACAGGTATTTTTCCAGTCCTGCAATTTTATACAGTTAAAAATAATCATTAATTACCATTATTAATTAAGGAGAACAAAATCCTCTGTTTTCCCAGGGAAGCCCAAAATTGTGACTCTAGCTGAGGGCAACATTCTAATGTATTAAAAATATAACAAAACAGCTCAAAGGAACAAAATAGCTTTTCATGACAATTCTGGTCACTATTCTGAAAATCAAAGAAACAAGAAAACTAAGAAATTTTAGAATGGAAGAACTCCAACACAGTGGCTAAGAGTGAGGATTCTAAATTATAACTCCCCCCAAAATGGAAAAAGAAAACAAACAGGAAATACTAATGTGAATGGCATTGGAAGAAAAGTTTTCTAGTCGAGCTCTTCAACTATGGTAAAAATTAGCTTTAAAAAATCTAAAATTCAGCCAGGCACAGTGGCTCACACCTTTAATTCCAGTACTTTGGGAGGCTGATGTGGGTAGATCACCTGAGGCCAAAAGATGGAGACCAGCCTGGCCAGCATGATTATAGGTGTGATGACAGGCACCTGTAATCCAGCTACCAGGGAGGCTGAGGCACAAGAATTGCTTGAACCCAGGAAGCGGAGGTGGCAGTGACACGAGATTACACTACTGCACTCCAGCCTGGGTGACAGAGCGAGTCTCTGTCTCAAAAAAAACAAACATACAAACAAAAAACTAAAATTCTATAATTGACCAACACTGTAAATAACTGAAATAGTATTAAATATGACATTACAGACCAGGCACAGTGGCTCACACTTGTAATCCCAGCATTTCGGGAAGCCAAGGCAGGTGGATCACCTGAGGTCAGGAGTTCAAGATCAGCCTGACCAACAGGGTAAAACCCCATCTCTATTAAAAATACAAAAATTAGCTGGACATGGTGGTGCATGCCTGTAATCCCAACTACATGGGAGGCTGAGGCAGGAGAATGGCTTGATCTCAGTGGGCGGAGGTTGCAGTGAGCCGAGATCACACCATTGTACTACAGCCTGGGAGACAAGAGAGAAACTCTGTCTCAAATAAAATAAATAAATAAGTAAATAAATAAATATGATATAATAAAGGTTTTTTCTTACTTTTCATTTATCTTCACCCCTACAGTTTCTAAGCCAATTTTTCTTGTGCAAGCATCTCTTCCTATTGCCAGCAACACCTGAAAAATTATTAATATATTAGTGACTAATAACAAAACGGCTTTGCATTTATTACTTAATCATATTTTTCTCTGCTTACTAAGCTAATCTGATTTCATTTTTCAAACTCGGAAATAAATATTTCACTAAGAAAATAATGCAAGAGTTTAAATAAATTTAAATCTTCAGAAAAAAATCCTTTGAACATATATATTAGAAATTATTTTCCATTTCTTATTAGGAAAAAGAGAATTCATAATTAATAAACCTATCCAAGTTTAAAGACAACGACATTATAGTCTATAACTAAATTATTTTTTAAGTGGTTGTCTGGGGAGATGAAAGGAAATAACACAGGACAGAAATTCTGGCTCATTTAAAAATTCTGTTGCCTTTGTATAGCCATTTGACTAATAATACTTTAAGTTATAGTGGAAAAAATCTGAAGCCATACCTTTACCAAAACAATTTTTTTTTTTTTTTTTTTTTTTTTTGAGACGGACCCTTGCTCTGTTGCCCAGGCTGGAGTGCAGTGGCACAATCTCGGCTCACTGCAATCTGCGCCTCCTGGGTTCAAGCGATTCTTCTGCCTTGGTCTCCCGAGTAGCCGGGACTACAGGCGAACGCCACCACGTCCGGCTAATTTTTGTATTTTCAGTAGAGACAGGGTTTCACCATGTTGGCCAGGATGGTCTCAATCTCTTGACCTCGTGATCCACCCGCCTTGGCCTCCCAAAGTGCTGGGATTACAGGCATGAGCGAACACGCCCAGCCACCAAAACAAATTTTAATATTATATGTTACTGAGATGTCTTAGAATGGGCATAGAAACAGTACATTTGGAAATCACTAAGAGCCATTTTAAGTTCCTATAAGATACCCAATAAGCACGTTATTTGCTTTCTGATAAAGTAGTAACCTGGGCCCATTCCTTACCGTATTATACTCTCCTTCAATGATTTCCTCACTATTGGTGGACTGAGCTACTACTCTGAGTCGGCCTGGTGTCCCCGCTTCAATTTGTTCAATCTGTAAGAGTGATGAAGTTTTACTGTGAAATAAGGACATTTATCAAGTTGGATTATCTACCTTCCCCTTCCATCTGGTTAACCCAAAGTTAAAATATAAAATCTTACTTGATAGGTCTTTTATGTCCCATCTCCCTCACTCAACATTATCAGGATGATAAATGATTATCTCCTTCTTTTTCACTGCTCAATTTTGTTTGCTAGAAGGGCTTTCTTTTAAAGAGTTCTTGAACAATAAAATTCAGAGAAAAATGGGGGAAAAAAGCAAGCTACACAAAGCACACTACCATCCCTAAAATCAATCCAATGACTTACTGCTTTTCCCAGGTTTCTATCTTGTGATTCACCCAGAACCATTAATCCCATGGAGGGCAACTGTTGCCCAAATTCAGAGATTCTCTTTTGACTACAGATGCTCAGCTTTCATTGACAACAAAGGATAGATTAAATTAGAGTAGGTCAATAGTGATATGGGTAACAGCTAGAAAGTCTTAAAAATCGGAGTGGGCAAGGAGATGTGGGTGTTTATCAGAACCAGGGGTTGTTTTCAGTTGTTAAGGATATAGAAAGAAATGAGCAAGCCCTGATACTTGAGTGATGGCAGATGAGAATAAATATATCAACCCGCTACACATAGATGTCAACGACAACCTACAGACTAGGTTTAATGACTTAGAAACCCACCTGGAAAACTATCCAGGGTTATTTTATTTGACACCAATAAATAATAAAAATTTCCTTCCTGAATTCCCTTTCCTTCTTATATAGTTAAATAAGCCTCTCTGAACATACTAGAAAAGTCTTTCTTGTTTAACTTTAATTAAAATGTTCTAATCCTTGGAAAAGAGCTTAACTGGTCCATTGCTTAAGATTAGTTTGGAAACATTAAGGGCCTCATCTCACCTCCACCCTTATTTACTTTGGTACTTCAATCAGGCCTTTTTTGTATCTAGAACAATATTTCTTCCCACAGAGCCTTTCTACACATACTACATTCTCTGTAAAAAAAAATGTACCCTCTCCCCACTCTCCACAGAAGGTTCCTTCCATTCGGTCATTTTATAATACAGCAAGAGTTTAATACCCAGCTGTGGGAATCAGATACTCTGGTAACCCTATTTTACTAGGAATAGTCCACCAGGTTTTCAAAAGGGTCCACAAGGCCGGGCGCGGTGGCTCAAGCCTGTAATCCCAGCACTTTGGGAGGCCGAGACGGGCGGATCACGAGGTCAGGAGATCGAGACCATCCTGGCGAACACGGTGAAACCCCGTCTCTACTAAAAAATACAAAAAAAAAACTAGCCGGGCGAGGTGGCGGCGCCTGTAGTCCCAGCTACTTGGGAGGCTGAGGCAGGAGAATGGCGTGAACCCGGGAGGCGGAGCTTGCAGTGAGCTGAGATCGGGCCACTGCACTCCAGCCCCGGTGACAGAGCAAGACTCCGTCTCAAAAAAAAAAAAAAAAAAAGGGTCCACAACTCCCCAAATATATATATAGGAAGATGTTACTTTCTATCAGTACAGCATATACATACAACTATTGTTTACTGTTGTTATAAATCATAGCTCTACTGCAAATATAGCATATATACCTCTACTGCTACAGGCCAGGCGCAGTGGCTCGAGCCTGTAATCCCAGCACTTTCGGAAGCTGCTCTGGGAGGACCACTTGAGGTCAGGAGTTGAAGATCAGCCTGGCCAACATGGTGAAAGCCCTCTCTACTAAAAATACAAAAATTAGCCAGGTGTGGTGGCACACACCTGTGGCCCCAGTTACTCAGGAGGCTGAGGCAACAGAATCGCTTGAACCTGGGAGGCAGAGGTTGCAGTCAGCCAGGATTGGACTACTGCACTCCAGCCTGGGTGACAGAGCCAAACTCTGTCTCAAAAAAAAAAAAAGTAAAAATAAAAAACAGCTACAGTAATCAAGCACTGACAGCTTCTAGGAAATTTGTGCCTGAATCTTCACAACAATATTATGAGATAGATTCACTTTAGACTTACTCTCTACCAGGTACTTTTCTAATTACTTTGTAAGTGTTGGCTAATGCAATTCTCACAAGAATTGTTAGATGCTGTTATCAACCTCATTTTACAGAAGAAACAGGTTCAGAGAGGTAACTCTTCCAAGTCATAGAGCAAGAAACTGGCAGAATAGTATGTGAATTCAGGTCGTTCCAATCCCAAAGTTCATATTCTTATCTATCAGCATTAGGAGATCCATAGTCACATACACAACTCAAGTCAACTCACTGAGAGATGAAAAAAAAATGACAACTATAATTCCTTAAGTTTAACAAAATAGTCCCACCATTTTCCCTGCACTAGAGAAAATTATCTATTAGTCTGAGACGTACACTGCGTTCAATTTTGTCGCTCTTATGTATCAAAACATTTCTGATAATGTTAACAAATCCCAGGTGTGACTTGGCATAGTATTAGATCTTTTCAAAAGATTAAAAGAGCGAAAAAGGTTAGTACACATAAATAAATGAGATAAGCGGGATGCCAGAAGTATGTAGTGTTTATGTTGAGACTGTACCATATACCAAGGGGGAAATGTCCTATGGGGAGCCAGGGAGTGCAGGTAGGGTCTAGTCTTGAACTCTTATTTAAATCTCTGGTGCATATGAAGAAACAAAGTATTAACAGACCAAAGAATGCATAAAGGAAAGCGTTAAACAGAAGAGAACAGAAGAAAACCAAAAGTGAGAAAGTTGACAAAGGAAGACATTATTAATCTATAAATAAGAACAAAGCTATATAGGTGTTTAGATGGTAGGGAGGTACAAGTTTATATACCAGCATACAGCAGTAGGGGAATCAGCATTCCTGATGGTTTATAATGCTCAAAGGATGCTTCCACCACCAACTCAACTCTCTTTTTGCCTTTTACCATGACTGTAGAATCAACAAACCTACAGGCAAACCCACTTACTTTAATTGGTACAAACTGTCTTATAAACTTGATGCCATGTTCTTCCATGTGTTCACCAATTTTGTTGGCCATGTCCTGGTCAAATCCTCTAAGAAGAATGGACCTAACCATAACAGTGACATCTAAACCAATACCAGCAAGAAATCCAGCACACTCCAAAGCGACATAGGATGCTCCAACGACCAGGGTCTTACCCGGGCAGTAAGGCAAGGAGAAAAGATCATCACTGGAAAAAGAAAAAAAAAAAAAAAAAAGAAAGAAGAAAAAAAAAGTTCCTATATGAATAATTACTAAATCCAAGTACACATTTTTACTTTGATAAGAACATACTTTCAAGATGATAAACATTCTACTAGCTACATACATGAATACATGAGAAGGTTTTATAATTCTTAGATACCCTTTCTTGCCACTCAGTTGCTTTGGGAGTAGCTCAAGCTACCCATAGCTAAACACAGCAAACTGTGTGACTTCTGATATTAGTCAGTTAGTCCAATTCATCTTCACACTAAATGATTTTGAACTGTTTGGAATAAATCATAGATTTGCAAACCCTAACCTCCATCCTCATGCCACCATTCAGCTCTCTCTGAGGTGGAAAAACCTGTGTTACTTGTCCTCAGCTGAAACATCAATTATTATTAAGAATGTGGACAAGAACGGGGGGGAAAAAAACTTTCAGTATCTTATAATATAAAAGTCAACTATAAAAAGTAGAACCTGACAAAAGTCTTCTAGTTGAGCTAGGGACACAGAGATCATAAAAGCATTGTTAGAGAATGAGTTTTTAAAAAATATCAGAAGGGGGCCTGCTATTGTCTGAATGTCTATGTACCCCCAAAATGCATAGATTAACATCCTAAACCCCAAGGCAATGATATCAGGGGTGGGGCTTTTGGGAGGTGATTAGGCCATGAGGGCAGACCATTCATGAATGGGACTAATGTCCTCATAAAAAATGCCCCTGAGACCTACCTCTCCCCCTTCCACCATATGAGAAAGGATAAAAGCATATACCAAAAAGAGCCTTAAGGAGAAGAGTAACTTATAACACAATCAGAAACTCCCGAGCAAAAAGGATCCAAGAAGTCACATTTACCAACACTCTGTCTTAATGACTTCATAATTGAAAGCTCCTGAACAATGTCACCAGTGTTAGCATTTGACAGGCAAAAATAAACCACACAACAAAACATCTCCTTGCTTGACTCATTTCAGGAGGTCCTTCTACACTGACACTGTAACCATTCAAACAGCACTGAGTAGGGTCTACATTCTGATAAATCTAAATGACCTGCCAGCCTTTAATTCTTTTTTTTTTTTTTTGAGATGGAGTCTCGCTCTGTCGCCCAGGCTGGAGTGCAGTGGCCGGATCTCAGCTCACTGCAAGCTCCGCCTCCCAGGCTTACGCCATTCTCCTGCCTCAGCCTCCCGAGTAGCTGGGACTACAGGCGCCTGCCACCTCGCCCGGCTAGTTTTTTGTATTTTTTAGTAGAGACGGGGTTTCACCGTGTTAGCCAGGATGGTCTCGATCTCCTGACCTTGTGATCCGCCCGTCTCGGCCTCCCAAAGTGCTGGGATTACAGGCTTGAGCCACCGCGCCCGGCCCCTTTAATTCTTTTAGCAGCCACTCTGCAGGGGTTAAAGGGTAAAATATATGATCCTCATTTTACAAAATCTAAATATATATGTGTATCATACCTATTTTACAAAATGTGAATATCCATTGATTACATACTTACATACTCATACATGCATAAATTTCAAATAGAAATGCAAATATAAATCTATACTTGTATGTTAGTGATACTAATTCTGTGTAGCAAGATGACCAATGTTTGAAGTTTTCAATATTTAAAATGTTCTCCTTTAAAATCATTTTTCCTTTTTCTCTCTCCCAAACCCCTGCCCCCAGAGAGGGCACAATGTGGCAAAGAAATCTGTCTGAAGTCCAAAAAATTGACGAAGTGGGTTTGAAGAAAAATGTGAAAGCAAAATCCACAATAGATTTTTCTTTTCCACCCTGCTTTTTTTCTTTACCTGCTAATGCAGTATTCTTTGTCACCAGGGATGCCCAAGTAACGTGGTCTTTCACCAGTGGCAATGAGAAATCTCTCTGCTGAATAAATTTTTTCTTTGCCTTTATTATTTGTTGCCTACAAAGGAACCAATATGAAAACCTTATTAAGTAATCATTCCTCAGAATTGTAAACTTCATAGTTAACAAAGGCCATTCACTACATTGTCTCATTTCATCCTCATAATGAGGACAATAATATAGTAAAAAGGATAAATTAAGACTGGGTAGTTAACAGACTTGCTCAAAGTCACAATGCTAGTAAGTGCCAGAGCCAAACCTCAAATCCAGGTGGTCTGGTCCAGTACGCTTACATTTTACCATACCTCCACACAAGGCCCCATAGGATGATATGACAGCAAAATCACCAAACTAGATAGTCTGGGTCACAGTGGCTATTGCTTTTATTATAATACTTTAACATTTTCCAACCAAAGCTTTAAAAAAAAAAAAAACAAACAAACTAGTCAGGATGTCACATAATTACCTTAATCCTGTGAGGACCAATAAACTGCCCGTAAGCATTCTCATAGACAACTTTTTTCTCCCGCAGTGCTACTCGGTAGCCCCAATTCAAAGAGCCAATGTGATTCTGTACAGCTTCTATCATTCTGTCCCAATCATGCTTAACTGTATAAGAAAATAAGACAAAATCTTGTTTGGCTTTTCACCTCCTGGCAAAGATCATTTCTCAATAATCACTCAAGTGAAATACAAGGAGCAGAGCTCTAAAAGGCAATCTAAAAGGGCAAATCCTCCATTTTGAGCACATATGCCACTTTTTCATCTTCAAATATTCTTTCTCTTTTATAAGACTAATACAGTTAAATAATACAAGACAGATCTCCTGACAATTTTAAACTAAAATAACAATACACAAACTTTTCCCTTCTTTATCTAGAAATGAACTTGAATTTTACTGATTTCTGGGATATATTAAGGCTTAGGATTCTCTATTTGTAAGAAAATCCAAGAGATTCTGATGTAGCCAAGTATAGAGTTACTAAACTAGTAACAATGTTTATGCCAGGGGCTGGCAAACTGAAACCATGGGCCAATCCAGCCCATCACCTTTTTGTAAATAAAGTTTTATTAAAATACAGCCATGCTTATGTATTTCAATATTTTCTAGTGCTACTTTCACACTACATGGGCAGAGTTAAGTAGCTACTAGAGACCCTATGCCCCAAGAATCCTAAAATATTTACCATCTAGCCTTTTATGGAAAAAATTCACTGACAGTTCATTTAGACAGATTAAGAGTCTATCACATGTCCCTCCAAACTCCCATATCTCATCAAAGAGAAAACTGTTTTATTCTTTTTGATTCTGTCATAATTAAATTAATCCTCAGGGCACTAAAGTAATATTAAATTTCAAAGGATAAAAATCAACCCTTGGGTATTCAATAATCTCTCTTTTTTATTCCTCGCCCAGACAGAGTCTTGCCCTGTTGCCCAGACTGGAATGCAGTGGTTCAACCTGGGCTCACGGCAACCTCTGACCCCCCAACCCCAGGGTTCAAGCTATTCTCGTGCCTCAGCCTCCCAAGTAGCTGGGATTACAAGTGTGGGCCACCATGCCCAGCTAATCTTTTGTAATTTTAGTAGAGATGCAGTTTTGCCATGTTGGCCTGGCTGGTCTCAAACTCCTGACCTCAAGTGCTCTGCCCACTTCAGCCTCCCAAAGTGCTGGGATTACAGGCATGAGTCATTGCACCCAGCCTCAATAATCTCTTCTTTAGAGACAGGGTCTCACTCAATTGCCCAGGCTGGAGTGCAGTGGTACAATCAATCATAGCTCACTGCAACCTTGAACTCCGGGGCTCAAATTATCCCCCTGCTTCAGCCTCCTAAGAAGCTGGGACTATAGGAGAGGGCTTCTATGCCCAATTAATTTTTTTTTTTAGAGACAGGGTCTTGCTTTGTTGCCCAAGGTAGTCTTGAACTTCTGGTCTCAAACTTATCCTTCCCCTTGGTCTCCCAAACTGTTGGGATTACAGGCATGAGCCACCTGGCCCAATAATCAATATCTTATAAACGACTAGGGAAATAAATAAGATACAGGTAAATATACTCTGGTGGTAGGCAGAAGACAGGTCCTAGGGCAGCTGTGGTTTAGAAGGAAGAAGAGAATCAACATATATTGAAAGCTTCTCTCATTGAAATGAGGAATGTGAGTCTCTAATTCAGTGGGCAAGTAGACTGGCTATACAGTAAGTGTTGAAAACAGGCTTACAACACTTACTGGCCAGCCTCTGGAAGTGGGAATGACAGCACAAAAAACTGATTTATAGTCTCCAAGAGAACAGATAGATCATGGATATTGAATTCATATGATCATAATATGTTAGAATTAGAGCGAACCTTAAGAGATTGGTTCAACTGAAAGAAACAAAAAAAAGTAACTGCAGATGCCACTGTGGTTATGGTTCTAGAGGACCAGGTAGCTTGTGGGTGGGGAAGGCTGCAGGAAGGTTGGACTAACCTGCCTGCCTGGCCTGTCTACCACCACTACAAAAGTCTCAGGACTTGCTGTTTCTCTACTAGGAGTGGAATAGAATAGTATATAACTCACCTACACATGCTAATCATCTAAGCTGCAGTAATTACCAATGTTTTACAAAATTTCTTCTTATATCCCTCCCTCTCTTAAGGATCTGAGCAAACAATGTGATCCCAACATTATAAAACTTTAAAAGTTAGTGATTTTCTAAGATTCCAGACTTGGAAAAGGTACTATTATCTTAAGTAGGAAATAAAAGCATCAAGAAAAGAAGCATAAGTAGTTTGAGTGAGAGCAAAATTTTTCCAAGCATGTATTTATGCCTTATCTTTACATTTAATACACAATTAAAACCCTGAAAAAGCCACAAAATAGTTTAACTTGGCTACCGGCTGGAGTATTTTCCCTCAAATGCTCCATAATGCATAGGTCTCAAACCTCAAATCAGATAGGGGTTGGAGTTTCACTCTTCACAACAGAGTGACATATGTCATAAATTAGCCAGGAAGCTATGCCAAATCTCACTTTATTCTTCTGCTAGACAATGCAATCTACTTTCTAAAATTAACGATTCTGCTGGGCATGGTGGCTCACGCCTGTTAATCCCAGCACTTTGGGAGGCCAAGGCAGGCGGATCACGAGGTCAGATCGAGACCATACTGGCTAACAGGGTGAAACCCCGTCTCTACAAAAAATACAAAAAATTAGCCGGGTGTGGTGGCGGGCGCCTGTAATCCCAGCTACTTGGGAGGCTAAGGCAGGAGAATGGCGTGAACCCAGGAGGCGGAGCTTGCAGTAAGCTGAGATGGCGACACTGCACTCCAGCCTGGGTGACAGAGCGAGACTCTGTCTCAAAATAAATAAACAAATAAAATGAAATTAACAATTCCAATCTCTTCAACTCGTCTAGGGTTTCTAGAGTACTCTAAATATTTTTAATCCAACAAAGTCTAACCACCCCCTCCTCAACAAACAACCCCCACCCCCCTACAATATTGGCTCATGAAACAAGACTTCTTTGGAGGAAGGAAAATGCAACAGCTTCAAAAGAAAGCAAATGCAATTAGTACTTCCTTACAAATTATAAACATTGTATGATTTCTCACAAACACTACATGACAATATATTCAAAAGAACTCTAATTTTATATTATAGAAATACCATAATCCAAATGCAGTATCTGTTGTTACCATAACTATGTAAATACTTGACAAAGGATAACTCCAGTGATTATATCCATCAAAAATGTCAACAATAAAAACAACTAGGCTATTTGCTCTCTTCATGAAAATTGATGATGCATTACAAAGACTGCAGCTCAAACCCCCAAAAGCACAAACAGAAGAGTAGCTTTTCCCTCTCATACCTGTCTCCTCGACTTTCCATCCATAGTTTCGAGAGTCTTGTAGGGCTTGTCCTAACAAAGCTGCTTGATGCATCAGTTTTTTAGGTATGCAACCCACATTCACACACGTTCCTCCGAGACCTGTAACCACATTGAGAAAGCAGTTTATAGCCTGCTTTCCAAGCCTTACAAATTTTCAAAGAACAAAGTCAACAATTATTACAACTCTAAGAAATATTGTATTACATTTGCTTAATGTGGCCAATAATAAAGTTTATTCCTAAATCTTACAACATTCATCAGTTCAGAGACCCTTACATACCAAACACGGTAACATCATCCTAAAACGAAACAAAAAGAGGGGTAGATTTCCATGATTTCCATATACTTCAAAGATACAAAATTAATTGATTGCTGATAAAGATGCCAGAAATTGAAATTTTACTATGTACACAACCCTATATAGATGACCCGACTTACGATTTTTCTCTTCATGTTGATACCCATACACCCATACTGTGTTTCACTTTCAGTACAGCATTCAATAAATTATATGAGATATTCAACACTTTATTATAACATAGGCTTTGTGTTAGATGATTTTGCCCACTGTAGGTTAATGTAAGTGTTCAGAGCATGTTTAAGGTAGACTAGGCTAAGCTATGATGTTTAGGAGGTTAGGTGTACTAAATGCATTTTCGACTTGTTTTCAACTTACAAAGCATTTTATCAGGATGTAGTCCCCCACTGTAATTCAAGCAGCATCTGCACTTGCCATTGCATCTATGCACAGAGGTAACTGATAAAGGCGTTGTTATGCTGGGCGATTAGAGTGCAGTGGTTCTTAAACTATACATAAAATTTGGTGTATATGGGCCAGACGTGGTGGTTCATGTCTGTAATCCCAACACTTTGGAGGCCGAGGTGGGTGAATCATTTGAAGTCAGGAGTTCAAGACCAGCCTGGCCAACATGGTGAAATCCCGTCTCTACTAAAAGTACAAAAAATTAGCCGGGCGTGGTGGTACATGTCTGTAATCCCAACTACTCAGGAGGCTGAGGCAGGAGAACTACTTGAACCCAGGAGGTGGAGGTTGCAGTGAGCCAAGATAGCGCCACTGCACTCCAGCCTGGGCAACTCCATCAAAGCGAGACTCCATCTCAAAAAAAGTTTTTTTTTGGTGTATATGTGCATTTTTTTAAGGAGGTGGCCTACAGCATTCACTTGGTTTTTTAAAGGATGCATGACTTCCCTTGCTCCCTAAAAAAAAACTTTAGTATCCCTAAGCTTAAAGAACATGGTGACAGCTTGTTTCCATTAGAACAAAACACAGGCAGGTGACCAAAATGACATGAGTTAAGAGTGAAAGATGGCAACAGACTTCACAGCTCAAAGTCAGTCCTCTGAGCAGAATGCTACCAGCGTCTCTCTGGAGTATAAACTTCACAGGTCAGAAGGGGGAATACCTAGCAACAAGAGCAGTGTCTGACACAGATTGACACATTAAATGTCTGCTGAATGGATGAATTGGAAATTGTGACATCGCCTTATCTGGACTTCCTGCTTCTTGGTTCCTTCTAATGCAAGGAGCCAAGTAATCTTTAAAAAACGTTATATTATCATATGGCTCCCCTGCCTTAGAGTCTTCAAAAGCTCATTTATATGCTCTGATTAGTCCAATTTAGTCCAAATTATATGCTTCGATTAGTCCAAATTCCTTATCTGGGCCTACAAAGCCCTCGATAGTGACACCTGCCTTCCTCTCTGGTCTCACTTCACACTACCACCTCCAGCTCCCATTATCTATGCCACAACCATGAAGGACTCTTACCTACCTCAGGGCCTTTGTATGTGCTATCCTCGAAGAAAGAGAAGCTGCCTGGGAAAGTTCTGCCTCACCTTTTGACAGCTGGCTCATTCTCATTCTTCGGCCTCTTCTAAATGTCACCTCTTCAGATGCCTTCCTTGATAATCTTCTCAAAGTTAAACTCTCCTTTATCCACTTCGTCTCTATGCCACTATATAATTTTTTCAATACCACTTACCACAACTCCTAAAGTTCTTATGTATCTTTTGTCTCCCCACTTAGAATATAAGCTCCACAAGGGCAGGAACTTTGAATGTGCCAAGTTCACTGCTATATCGTTACTGCCGTGGTTCATAATAAATGTTCGATAAATATTTGTTGAATAAATGAATAATGAATATATAATTCATCAAGACTCAGAAGCAGTAAGGGCTAGGCAGTAAGGTATCTGATTCCAGTTTTGTTCAACGTAGGAGGTAGATTTAAAACAGAAATCCACATATGAAAAATTTAAATTTTCAGTTATTAAGCCCCTATATATGCTAGATTACTCAAATATTTACCTTTAAATCATAGCTTGTAGACAAGGTTTTTACTTCTTGACTCTGTGCCAAAGAACCTAAATTTTTAGCATTTAATCTGATCCATTTTAACTTGGCTCAAATAAAAGATATATATGTTTTGGGGCTGGTTTTTCTTTAACTTAGTTTTTGATTTTTTAAATTAGGCTTTAGGAGCCAGTTAGATTATTGCCAGGGGAAAACTACTTCGGCAACATCACTTCTAGAGTATTTTAAAAGCTTACCCCATCTAGTTCCAAGAGGGGTGGGAGTGACAAAGTCCAGGACCATCACCTTCTTGCCACATCGGGCTGCCTCCTAGAAAACAAAATTATTAAAGTGAGTTGAAAAGGTTAACATGACAGATTGGAAATGAGCTGTTAAAAATCCATGATTTTTTTTTTAAGCTACAGAACTTAAAGCATAACGAGTAATTAATACCTGGGTACTTCACACACATCATGATGATTAATTCAACTCCAGGATAAAAATGAACAGATATTCCGATAGTTGTGAGAGTAGATTTTAAAATTATGCATAATAGAGTAGTAAAATTGTTAGAATCAGCTGGAAGCCTTCTCACATAACTCCATTCAAACAATAACAGATTAAGCAATACCTGAAAAAAGAAAGTGGCCATTTCCAAGCAAGTTGCCAAGTAGCTGAAAAAGCAGGTTTACTGACAGTCTACAGCCCTTAATGCAACCTGTATCCTATAAGGTGATATTTTAAAAATCATTTTAAAGTTTAATCTAATTTGGTTTCTAAAGCATAATACTGAAGTTTTTCTTCTGTATTACAAGGTTTCCTAAAAATTTCACATGAGGAGCTCATTAAAAAGTTGACAATATCTATGATGTTTCCAAATCTATTTTGAGGGAAGGAAACAAGAGTTAGAAGTTTGTTTTGCAGAGTATCTTTTCTTTCTCAGAGAATAAGCTTTGTATATTGGCAACTAGACCTCCAAAGGTTATTTGAAAGGACTGAGTCTACATGTCTTTCAAACACACCATCACTGGAGTAAAACACATCAGGTATTATTCCTGAATTACTTTCAGCAAAGCACTGCTTCATGCCGGTCTGCCCCCAACTTGGGGAGCTTCTACCCATTACTGATTCAACACAAGCTACACCTTAGGAAAGTATAACCACTTCATCTTTTAAAGGAACTTGTTGGGTAAGGATGACAGGCCCAAGGGGTCCTCACATGGGAAATTTATCTTAATTTAGGACCAGGAGCCTCACTCCTAACCTTCTTTATTTATACATCCTCTTTCCAATCACCCTCAGACCACAGAGTTAGTGGTTATTAACCTCACATACACAGAAAGCAAATCATTTTTAATAAACGGGTTTAAGAAACCCAATTGCTCTCCATCTTTTTTTCATACTGGAGAGAAGGGGTTATGAACAGAGAAATCATTCAA
>NW_012110919.1:15537235-15559303 GCF_000951035.1 Colobus angolensis palliatus | reverse complement strand
CACAATCTCAGCTCACTGCAACCTCTGCCTCCCGGGTTCAAGCAATTCTCCTGCCTCAGCCTCCCAAGTAGCTGGGATTACAGGCACCCACCACCACGCCCAGCTAATTTTTGTATTTTTAGTAGAGATGGGGTTTCACCATATTGGCCAAGCTGGTCTTGAACTCCTGACCTCAGGTGATCCACCCGCCTTGGACTCCCAAAGTGCTGGGATTACAGGCGTGAGCCACCGCACCAGGCACAACACCCTTATTATCTCTGAGAAATCAACTAAATTTTAAAGTGAGTGGAAACATGTTCCAAACTACTGGGCCCTGTACTTTTATATAAGTAATGTATATTTCAATCTGGAAAAATGATTTATAAAGTGGTCCCTTATCATGCCCAAGTTAATGTGCAAAATGTAACAAGAGTGGATCAAATAAATTCCACAGAGAGCGGAGAGAACCCTGTCAGGGATGTTAACATTCTAGCTGCCACCCAGACAACACACAACACCAGGAGCCTTGCCTTAGCAGCTGCCAGGCCTCCGGAGCCGCCTCCAATGATGATAAGGTCATAGTCGTAGGACTCGGGAAGATCCTCAGGGCCGTTCATTTTTAGTAGCTTTTCAAGTCTGCCCTCCTGATAAGCCTGAAGAAAAATAACAGGAGAGAAAATAATTTAACTTAAAATCAGCAATGTCCAAAAAGCTTTGTAAGAAAACCTTTTCTTAAAGAAAAACAAAAGGAATTTTCAAAGGGAAGATGTTGTTTGATTTATAATTACAGCATACAGATGGAAATATTCAACCTTCCTTAAAGTTGTGAATTGCTTGCTTTATCTTAGTTTATTAGCCCCAAACACTGTCATTGCTAACTACTTTGAAGTGTTCGTATAGTGCCCCTACATAAGTAAACCAGCTTAGGTCTAAATCAGGTTTAACCATCAGCCTTTTTTTCCTAGAATTTTTAAACTAGGTTTTAAAGATGGGGCTTGGTAAATATGGGCATGGCTTAATCTGAATATAATAATTTTAAAAGATCAGCCAAATATTTATTTAAGACTTTTCTGTACTGTTTGGCTGGGGCATAACATCTAGAAAATCAGAACAGAACTGTCAATTGATACTGACCTGCATGAAAAGTTAAACGTGAAAGTTGCTGCTTTTGTAGGATATTTTAAATAGGCACAACTCTGCAAAGTTCATTCCTTTAATTACATATGCATGAAGTCTCCCATATTTAATATTTAGTTTCCATATACTTAGCAAGTAACAGACATTTATAATTTAGGTGTTAGACTCTTAATTTTTAAAAAATCCTTTCATTCCACTAATATAATTCTGATACACATTAATTATATTTCAAATCGGTTTAATACGATATTTTGGCGACATATTTAATATTATCTCTTATTAAAATAAAAATCTATGTTAACATAGATTTTGAGATAATGACTGAGAAAGTTGTTAATAAGCACAATAAAATGTTTTCAAAAACTCAAGTCTTAGGCCAGGCGCAATGGCTCACGCCTGTAATACCAGCACTTTGGGAGGCTGAGGCGGGAGGATTACTTGAAGTCAGGAGTTCGAGATCAGCCTGGCCAATGGGGTAAAACCCTCTCTCTACTAAAAAAACAAAAATTAGCCAGGCATGGTGGCAGGCGCCTGTAATCTCAGCTACTCTGGAGGCTGAGGCAGGAGAAGCACTTGAACCCGGGAGACAGAGGTTGCAGTGAGCCAAGATCGCGCCACTGGACTCCATCTCATTTAAAAAAATAAACAAAAAGTCTTAACTTTAATAACAAAAAGAGCCCCCCAACTTACCAGCCCAAACTGCACATTTCTCTCTTGCCTACCATCAGATGCAGAGGGTGAAAGGCAGAGCTTGGGGTCAGCGGAAGAACAAGGTTCTTGGGATGTGGAAGGGGGTGCGGTGGAGCAATGTGGAGGAGGAAGCACAGCACTGTGGCTACCTGTTGGCAGCATGGCGGGCATACGTAGTGCCTCAGGGACTGAAGGGAGAACATCTAGAAACCAGCAACAGTGGGGGCAAGACTGCACCACCCTGACAGTCTGCACAAAAGGTCTAGCATGAGAGGCTGGTAAACACAGCCAGTAGTCATCAACTGGCATTATGGCCAAGGCTCCTCCTTCAATACAAGGCACTGTGGGGGAAAAACAATTTGGTAGTAACAGCCATTTGATCAAAGGATCAATTAAGCTTCAAGGAACTAGTGTGACTCCCTACTCAGTCTCAAAGAGCATGACTTACTGGTTTAAGAGTTAACTAACAAATGCAGTTAGATGTCCTGCTGGAAAAATAACATACAATCACTTTTAATCTCAACTCATTTTATCTGCATGAACTTAGCAAAGATGGTGACAGAACACAATAACTGGCTGTCTAAATGAAAATCACGGTTCTGGGAATCCCCCTTCTCCAACACACCTACTAGAACAAATACCAGAAAATGTATCCTCATGCTGAAAAGCCACATACTCCCTCCACCAATGTTTACAATCTGTTCCTTACTGAAATTCTGTATCTAACCTGGGATCTCCTGGTTCAAGCTTAAAGTCAAATTGTATCAACCAGTGCACAGATTTTACCAAAAAACCTCTGAATGAACCTCACCATTTTAAAGCACTGTAGGTAAAATTGGTAAGACCCAGGCAATTGAAGCATTCAGTTGACCTTAGAATGAAACATTATGAGTCTGAGCTCAGTGGCTTATGCCTATAATCCCAGCACTTTGGGAGGCTGAAGCGAGCGGGTTGCCTGAGCTCAAGAGTTCACCACCAGCCTGGGCAACACGGTGAAACCCCGTCTCTACTAAAATACAAAAAAAAATTAGCCGGGCGTGGAGGCGTGCACCTGTCGTCCCAGCTATTCGGGAGGCTGAGGCAGGAGAATTGCTTGAACCCAGGAGGTGGACGTTGCAGTGAGCCGAGACCGTGCCACTGCACTCTAGCCTGGGCGACAGAGTGAGACTCCATTTCAAAAAAAAAAAAAGAAAGAAACATTATGTTTTAAAATTGTAACCAAACTTAAAATTGAAAGTGCTATCATTCCATTCCATGTAAGTGGTACCTCACCTAAAATAAAAATAAGATACAAGGTAGAAGACAGCTCCCCCAGACAGCATAAGAAGGTAGCACAGAGATGGAATAAGGAAAGGAGAAAAATGCCCCCATTCTCCTCCAATTACAATTGCTAGAAATTATGTCGGCTGACTGTGGTGGCTGCTACAGAGGTTCTCAAACTTTTTCATCTCAGGACTCCTTTACAATTTTTGAGACTCCAGGCCAGGCGCGGTGGCTTGGCTTACACAGTACATTCTCAAGGGTGGGGAGAATTACAAAGAACCTTCTTTGTTGCCACATCACCTGTCACGTAACCTCTGGAAAACTTCACAGTTTACATGTAAGAGAATTAAAGTGAAAAGGGCAGCTGGGCATGGTGGCTCACGCCTGTAATCCCAGCACTTTGGGAGGCCGAGGTGGGAGGATCATGAGGTCAGGAGATAGAGACCATCCTGGCTAACACGGTGAAACCTCGTCTCTACTACAAACATGGAAAATCAGCTGGGCATGGTGGCGGGCGTCTGTAATCCCAGCTACTCAGGAGGCTGAGGCAGAAGAATGGCGTGAACCCAGGAGGCAGAGCTCACAGTGAGCCAAGATCGCACCACTGCACTCCAGCCTGGGCAACAGACCGAGACTCCATCTCAAAAAAAAAAAAGGCAAACAGCATCTTAGTATTATGAAAATAATTCTGACCTTAAAGTATGCCAAAAGGGCCTCATACACTTTGAGAACCACTGCAACAGAATATGAGTAGATGACCTGCAGGCATTCGTCACTTGTTGGCAAGGCTTACACATTGGATAGTCTTCCTTTTCTTCTACCTGCCTGTCATAGTAATCCAATCCCTTTCCCCAGCCCCACTCCTACTAAAACACTGCTCCAGGCTCCCCCAAAAAGGGCACAATACAGAAAGCAATTCAACTGTGGCAGTCTTTTAAAATCCTGACTTTTCCCCCAAGCTTAGTTTCTATCCTTCGCCAGATTTGTACTTTTTTCCCCCCTACCATTATAGATGGCTCTGGTGCAGAAATAACCTGCGTTAAAATACTTGCTCTACCACTCACAAGGCCAGGTGACTTGGACCAATCACCTAATCCTTAACGAAGCTAACAGGTTCCTGACCTCATCAAATGGCTGAGTTTAAGAAAGATAATGCATGTTAGCATAGTGGCTGGTAGGAATTAATCCCTTTAAGTTACTAATTCCCCACCTCCTGAAGAAGGGAAATTGCCTGGAACTAAGTTAAGAGGTGCTGGAATGTATTTTACTGGTGTCCTCCGCTGAGTTTCCCTGCGTCAATCTCCACCATTTTGAAATGTCCTCTTCCTAACAAATCTTGATCCAGCACACAGACAAGACTAGCATGATGTTACATTATTTCTTTTTTTTTTTTTTTTTTTTTTTTTTTTTTTTTTTTTTTTGAGACGGAGTCTCGCTCTGTCGCCCAGGCTGGAGTGCAGTGGCCGGATCTCAGCTCACTGCAAGCTCCGCCTCCTGGGTTTACGCCATTCTCCCGCCTCAGCCTCCCCAGTATCTGGGACTACAGGCGCCTGCCACCTCGCCCGGCTATTTTTTGTATTTTTTAGTAGAGACGGGGTTTCACCGTGTTAGCCAGGATGGTCTCGATCTCCTGACCTCGTGATCCGCCCGTCTCGGCCTCCCAAAGTGCTGGGATTACAGGCTTGAGCCACCGCGCCCGGCCACATTATTTCTATTCAATGTACAAACATATTACCCTTCCACAGCATTCCCTTGGAGGCTGGTGGCTTCTTTAACCAACACTCTAAGAGATTCCAACACAAAAGGCCCATTTTATCCATCAAGTCTCTCTTCAGTTCCCAATATTCTCCTTTTCTTTCTTACAACTCCAATAACACATGTAGCCACGGCACTTAGCACAGACATTGTTACACTACCTGGGATGTCCTCTTTTCTCCACTCCAACCCCTTCATGCCCTTCAAGCTTAAATTAGAAGCCTTTACTTAACAGCCCTTGTGATATAATTTGGCTGTGTCCCCACCCAAATTGAGTTCCCACATGTTGTGGGAGGGACCTGGTGGGAGGTAATTGAATCATGGGGGCAGGTATTCCCTGTGCTGTTCTCATGATAGCGAATGAGTCTCATGAAATCTGACGGTATTATAAGGGGGAGTTTCCCTGCCCAATCTCTCTTTGCCTGCCACCATCCACGTTAAGATGTGGCTTGCTCCTCCTTGCCTTCCTCCATGACTGTGAGACCTCCCCAGCCATGTGGAACTGTGAGTCATTAAACCCCTTTCTTTTGAAAATTGCCCAGTCTCGGGCATGTCTTTATCAGCAGTGTGAAAATGGACTAATACATCTTGAGTTGGGTGTTCCTCCTCTGAGATCCCCCTGCCACCATCACACAATCCCATCAACTCTGCAAGAGTGGGTATCCTGTCTTTCATCTCTGTGGCCCCAGACTTTGGGAGCACTACCACCTCACTAGGGGACAGTCTAATCTTAATGGAACCACCACCATATACGTGGTCTATTGTTGATCTCATGTGTAACACGATTGACCTTATACAGTACATGACTGTATTCTGGTAAATGATTTATGAAAAAGAGATTACATTTCAAATGCCTCCTTCAAAGAGCCTCCCCTTAACCCTTCTTCTCAGGCAGCACTTCAACCTCTATCCAAGCAACTCTTCTTCAGAGCTATCATCGTTAACAGGAATATGTTGTCTTTCTCTACGATAGGGTGAACAATAGTTCTCCAATGTCAAAGTCTGGACCCCTAGAACCAGTGACTATGTTACATGTAAAGAGTGATTAAGGTTCTAGAGAGAGATTTTCCAGGATTATCCCACTAGGCCCAATGTAATCACAAGTGTTTTAAGAAGGAGGCAGAGGGAGACTTGATTATAGTACTAGGAGATGTGAGGACAGAAGCAAGAGGTTGCATTGCCAGCTTTGAAAACAGAGGAAGTGGCCAGGCGCAGTGGCTCACGCCTGTAATCCCAGCACTTTGGGAAGCCAAGGCAGGCAGATCACGAGGTCAGGAGATCGAGACCATCCTGGCCAACATGGTGAAACTCCGTCTCCACTAAAAATACAAAAAATTAGCCAGGTATGATGGCGGACGCCTGTAGTCCCAGCTACTCAGGAGGCTGAGCCAGGAGAATAGCGTGAACCCAGGAGGCGGAGCTTGTAGTGAGCTGAGATTGTGCTACTGCACTCCAGCCTGGGTGACAGTGCAAGACTCCGTCTCAAAAAAAAAAGAAAAAGAAAATAGAGGAACTGACAGATTGTGGGCCAGGGAATGCAGGTAGGCTTGCAGGTAGGCTTTGGAAGCTGAAAAAGGCAAGGGAACAGATTCCACCTCGGAACTTCCAGAAGGAACCAGACCTATTGATAACCGGATTTTAGCATCCAACTTCCACAACTGTAAAATAGTGTTATTTAAAACCACTAAATGTTTGGTAATTTGTTACAGCAGCAAAAGGAAACTAATATACCCACTAAAATATGAAATCATGAGAGGTGGGCAGTTTTCTATCCACCATTTTTCAACCAGTGCCTACAACAGTGACTGGCAAAATGGGTATTCAAACAGTTGTGGAATAAATTAATTACCAATCACTTGCTAATACATTCCCCAGGACGAGGGTCTAAAAAGCATGACAAATAGTCAGAGACTCAAAGGAAAGTAAATGAACCATTACAGAGACATCACTATGGAGGGAAGTGGCATCATGGAATTTGCTGACTCTGAACTAGAGAGTGAGGCACTAACATGAGAGTCTACAATGAGAAAAGTTTTTTTTATACATTATCTTAAAGTCTTCCAGTCAGATGTTTATTCCCATTTCATATAGCATAGAGGCCCTCAAAGAGAAAGAAACTTGCCCACGAGCCAAGAATTGAGCCCACATTCAATTTCAGAGATTACAAACCACTTACTTTTACAACTATACTACATACCATAATTCATATCTCAAAGTACTTATCACAAACATTTTCTACTTTGATTCTTACTGTAAACTTAAGAGGCATTATTCCCACTTGGCAAATGAAAAACCTGATGTTTACAGGTTAAATAATAATTTATCCAAAGTACATAACTAGAATGTTATAGAATGAGGATCTGATCCCAGATCCTTTGACCAGCAAGTGGTTCTACCATTCAATAAAGTTCTATTACTTAAAAATATTCTCACAATATTTTAAAAATATTTCTTAAAAATATCGTCCTAGGCTGGGCGTGGTGGCTCACACCTGTAATTCCCAACACTTTGGGAGGCCAAGGCAGGAGGATTGCTTAAGTCTGGGAGTTCAAGACCAGCCTGGACAACATGAGACCTTCTCTCTTCCGAAACAAAAAAAATAGCTGAGTGTGGAGGCATGCAGCTGTAGTCCCAGCTACTCAGGAGGCTGAGGCAGGAGACTCACTTGAGTCCGAGAGATCAAGGTGACTGCAGTAAGCCAGGATTGTGCTCTGGCCAACAGGGCAAGACCTTGTCTCAAAAAAAAAAAAAAAAAAATTCTCCTACATTTCAGCTAACTGAACCTGCAAAATTTAAAGTACCCTAGGCCAGGCATGGTGGCTGACACCTGGAATTCCAGCACTTTGGGTGGCCAAAGCAGGCGAATCACGAGGTCAGGAGTTCGAGACCAGCCTGGCCAATACAGTGAAACCCTGTCTCTACTAAAAGTACAAAAATCATCCAGGCGTGGTGGCGGGTGCCTGTAATCCCAGTTACGTGGGAGGCTGAGGCAGGAGAATCACTTGAACCCAGGAGGTGGAGGTTGCAGTAAGCCGAGATTGTGCCATTGCATTCCAGCCTGGGCAACGAGTGAAAACTCTGTCTCCAAAAAATTAAATAAAGTTCTCTATATTAGCAAGAAACAAGCAGATTTGCAGTTTGATTCTTAATCTCTATAATTTTTTAATTTCCTTTTTGCTTCAAGGTAAGCAGTCACTTTAATTTCAAAATTTCAAAAATGATGAGGCAATCCATCATGCCTCATCATTTTACTGGTGTCATGCCAACCAGTAAAAATAGAAACAGTAGTGGTCAACTTTATATTTTAACAGCTATTAACTTTAGAGAAGACCCAAAAAATTACCTCTCCTAAGCCTCCAGATGTCTATTAATGCTTTTAAATCATCACTGTCAAATACTCCTAGTAAAGACATGAGGCATTCAACAGAGCAACTGATTGTCTGTAAAGTACTGGGGCGGGATCTGTTTGCTGTCATTAAGAGTACTTTTTCTTCCAACAGCAGATCATCCCCATACATGAAAGATCCTTCCTCTCAGTCTTGGTATCATGTGTTGAATCTTTGAATTTCCTTTTCCTGTACCACTAGACTTACTAGGAAAGTTTGCCACTGCTGCCACAATGTTTTTCCACTCCTGTAAAGTTATATTTTTAAAACAACTGCAAGCAACAGAAAGAAAAAAGCCTTTATAGCTTTACACTAAGTGAAGAACATCTAGATAAACATGTTTTAGTTTCAAGCAGGGTCAGTTTCCTGGCATTTAAAGCCCTATTAAGAAATGCAAAATTTGGCTCACACTTGTAATCCCAGCACTTTGGGAGGCCGAGGCAGGTGGATCACTTGAGGCCAGGCACTTGAGACCAGACTGGCTTCCATGGCGAAACCCCGTTCCCACTAAAAATACAAATATTTGCTAGGTGTGATGGCACACACCTGTAATCCCGGCTAGTTGGGAGGCTGAGGCACAAGAATTGCCTGAACCCCAGAGGCAGAGGTTGTAGTGGGCCAAGATCGCACCACTGCACCCCAGCCTGGGCAACAACAGTGACACTTGTCTCAAGGAAAAAAAAAATAGAAAAGCAAAATTAAAGTGGGACAAATATTCAAAGTTGTTACATGATGAAACAGTGCAGATTCTGAAGGACATTCTATGTACTAGCAAAGATCACAAAGGGACACTAGGGGCCAGAGAAGAAATTCAGTAGATAAAAACTACAACTGGATAGCAAAAGATTTTGTGTTCAACGTATAATAGTTAGACAAAAACATCTTCTGAGGATACTAATAGATGAAGTTATGCAATTGTTGCCCAGCTTATCAAATGTAACAATTTTTCCATAAATCTAATGGTCCTCTCGTGCCTAACTTCTAACAATTCCATGCATTTGACCTTGCTGTTCTCCTGCCTTGAATGCCTTTTCCTTCTTCGTGTTTCCACTCACCTTTCAGCCCTTAGCTGACACCTCAACTACTACAGCAGAGACACTACTTTTGCTGAGTCTAATAACAGAAACTGTTTAGAATATGGATACTCCCTCATAAATCCTGCCTTCTTTGCAATGACTTTTTTATTCTTAATGTTGCATATTAACTGCCTTACAGACAAGTTGTTGTTGTTTGTTTGCTTTTCTTTCCCACTTTTGTTTTTTACCCACTCTTTCTCCAACCTGGTTAGGAACTCTTTCTGGGATTCTCTTGGTTCCCTGCGACAGAGAAAGCAACGTTATCACAGAGCATCATAACTGATTTTCGTAAATTATTATGTTTTGCAAATTATCAAATATCCCTTAATTTGGTATCCAAAACTTGTTTTTATTAATAGTCTTAAAGGGCATTCAATAAAACACTCCCATAAATATGCCAACAAATTTTTAATAATAACAGAAGATCATGACCTTATAAATTACTAAGAAAAATATGCTGCACAGTAAAACAATGTCTGATGTTCTTGAAGATACTTTTTCACTTTACAAGACATACAATATGTGCTTGTTTACATTTTACTCTCCATCTGAGATAACTTCAGAAAAAAACACAAAACGGATCCTATACTAAGAAATCTTTAGTATGAGGAGTATGTAATCATAGCCTCAGAAATTTCAAAAGTTGCCACAATGTTTTTCCACTCCTGTAAAGTCAAAGATATGACTCCCTGTTTCCTGCCATGGCAACTGGAATCATTTCCCTCACCCATTTGGTTAACATTCATGGGCTCTAATATTGGCAGCCTGTCTTCATCAAGCCTTATTCTTGCAAAACCATCTCTTACAATAAAAGAAACATAAAATATATTCTCCACAGTACGAGAAAAAGAGTTTGGATCAATCACAAACTCAAAATAGGACACAGGAGTATCAGGATACTTTCGAAAGTAGGTTTGCAACAATCCCAAAATCCTTTCTACGTTTTTTTCTGTCGCTTCTGGATAACTACTCAGGTCCAACTTCCGCAACTTTGTAGGCATATTCCCATTTTCTTCCATCTTGCGAACTTTTTTCTGGTGTTCAAGTCGGGGCTTTGGTGCAGAAGGTTCTAGTTTGAATGAACCAAAAACAAAATGGAATGTCTCAGCTTTTACCATCCAGGATGTTGCTTCCTTTTCCATTGCCTTCCAGAAGGAAAGAGCTATGTTATCATCACAATCACTCAAGTCGTCAGGCTCGCCTTCCATCCAATTCAGACCCCCAAACAGAAACAGAAAGTCACAAAATGCTAACTGATTAAAGAAGTTCAGGTCAGAGTTTAACTGCTTTGCCTTTTCTTTACCCAAGTCAGAAGCCATCACAAGAAACTGGGCGTCGAGGGCTGCTTCTCTGGTTCGGTTCACTCCATCAAACAGGACATTGGCTTCCTCCAGAGCCTCGGTCAAGGAGTTGTTCGCCGAGTTCACGATGTCCTCCTGGTTCTGCCGCACGCAGTACATGAGCTGCCGGTACTGCCTGCGGATGCTGCGGCACTTCTCCTCGTCAGCGGTGAGCTCCAGGAGTTTTGGGTCTATGTCGGCCTCCGCAGAGCTGAGGTCGTCGGAGCAGCCCATGACCCTCACCGCCACATCCATCTTCATCGGCGCTCCCTCCGCCGCCGCCGGCTTCGCCGCGTACTCGCTACTGGGGATGACCACGAGCTGCTCCTCTCCTTTCTCTTCGTCTCCCTTCCGGGAAGCTTTTTCAACCGACATGCCGGCCACTGGTATCTCTCAGGTAACTGACCTCCCAGCTTGTGGAAACTGGCGGCAGTTGGAGCCGCGGACGCCCGCCCATGCGCATTAGCGGCCCGGCCCGGCGCGACCCGCCCCCAGCACGCTCCACGGGAAGACAGCCCCACCCCGGCCCGGATGCGCCACGACCCGAGGCGCTCGCTCATAGGCAAGCGCCGCGCTCCGAACACGCGCAATAATGGGCCCCGACCCCAAACGCGACTTATGCCCGCTCAGGGGACAGCTATTCTTTTTCAAAGAGTTTACCGACTGGATCACCTCACTTTCAAAAAAACACTTTTGGACAACTTTAGACAAAACTGTTGAGGAGACTAAAGGTCCTGCGCTTTAAAACGATCGCTGCCATCATATACCGCAGTGAGGTCGACCTAGGGTTTTGTTTTTTTGTGAACTAAATCTGGCTGGACTGTAACCGCCGGTAAGGCCAAGGCCCGTGAAAAGCAGAAACTCCATTAAACAGGCTGAACTCTCAGTTCTTTTGCAAGGTAGTGTTTAGACTTATTATACAAATGTAAATCGGGTTAATTACTTTCACAGGTCCTCTTTAAAAACCAAACCCCCTCCATCACCCCATCCCGAAGATCTGTGGGCTCGGGGGAGCCTCCAGTATGCGTGCTAACCCCTGCAGGAAACTGAGTGCTCGCATTACTCAAGTGAACTTTGCTTCTCCACCATCCAGGAGTGGAAGAATAGAATGATGGGTAGAGATCTCTGCAAAAGAGCTATTTACTTGGAAGCTTGCCAACATCTAAAGGCCACCGACACTGATTGGGTAGGAACTCTGAACCCTAAAAGGTGAGCAAAGCTATGAAGATTTCAGAAACAATCTAAGGATATGAAAGCTTAATCTGTAAACTGGGTGACTAATCTGCGTTGGAAAATTTACCCATTGGATTTAATGGGGTCACTGGAAACTCAAGTGCAGTTAACCACAGGACTCCGCTTATCTGTCTCACCAATAGCAAATAGCAAAGTATACTTAACAATGGGAATTAATACATCTGGTTTTTTTTTTGAGACGGAGTCTTGCTCTGCCGCCTGGGCTGGAGTGCAGTGGCCGGATCTCAGCTCACTGCAAGCTCCGCCTCCCGGGTTTACGCCATTCTCCTGCCTCAGCCTCCCGAGTAGCTGGGACTACAGGCGCCTGCCACCTCGCCCGGCTAGTTTTTTTGTATTTTTAGTAGAGACGGGGTTTCACCGTGTTAGCCAGGATGGTCTTGATCTCCTGACCTCGTGATCCGCCCGTCTCGGGCTCCCAAAGTGCTGGGATTACAGGCTTGAGCCACCGCGCCCGGCCTACTACATCTGGTTTTTAAAGAGAACATGCACACAACCAACCCATGGGTATCAACAGCTTTTCAAACCTGCAGCAGGTGCACCTTAAAAAAAAAGACACCCACAACTGCACCTGTCCAACTGCCAGTTTCACAGCACCAGGAAGTAAATTAGCCCTACCATCCTTTATGCAGATAGACTTGTTCGTATTTCTTTAGTATTAGCAAAAGGTTTTTTGCAAATGTATAAACAGCAAAATCTAGTAGTATTAAGTTACTCCAAAATCCTTATATTACCATTTGCCCCCAATTATTTTATTAACTAGGGGTAATTCAGGGAAATACATGCATTTTTCAAAACACCATGCATTACGGTTAGTTGTACATATATATGATCCTACACTATTAGATTGTTGGCTTCTCAAAAACAAAAGCTGGGTTTTACATCTTCCAAACATAGCTGTTTTTACATGGATGCACTTATGTACTGAATGTGTAAATTAAAATACACTTAAAACTGTCCCAGCATCTACTGCAAGTTATTTGGCAGCAAAGATTAAGTTCACAGATTCGTGGAAGTAATCCTATACACTGAAAGGAAAAGTTGACTGCTCTTCAGAAAAAGTTCTTATCCCTCTTCTGAAATAAAGGAACAATGAGAGATAGGTAAGTTGAGACCCAGGATCATGAAAGGATCATGTCTTTCCCAAGTCTGGCCAATTACAAACCAGTATTTAAACTTGTTTTAAATCTTAGGTGAAAATACAGCTAAGAATTCCAAGACCCAAATCCAAAAAAAAGTCTGCTTTTACAGTGAACGATATTCTTAGGAGCTGCTCACATCCACTTTAAATTCAACAATAGCTATTTACGAAGATAAGCCAACCCTTCCCACCCTATGGTGCCTATTTTCTCCAGGCTCCCGAGGAAGGAAAATAGGCTGACACCAATTTGCTACATAAAGACCCTTTCATCTAAGAATTTCAAAATGCCTTAGAAAACTATATTCTCCCAACCTACTTATAAAGTATTACTAATACCATTTACAGGGATTTCTCAGGAGATAACAGCCCACACAATTTGCTCAGAGCAACAGAGCATATCAACGCAAGCATTATTAAGTTGTGATTTACAGTGCTGAGTACATTCTATGCTAGATCTCCAAGTACGTTATTAACATATAACTTAGATCATCCTAAGAAAGGCAGACTTGCATCATATTCCACCTTTAAAACTCTGCCTTTAGGCCAGGCGCAGTGGCTCACACTTGTAATCCCGGCACTTTGGGAGGCTGAGGTGGGTAGATCACCTGAGGTCAGCAGTTTGAAACCAGCCTGATCAATATGGAGAAACCACATCTCTACTAAAAATAGAAAATTAGCTCGATGTGGTGGCACATGCCTGTAATCCCTGCTACTAAGGAGGCTGAGGCAGGAGAATAGCTTCAACCTGGGAGGCGGAGGTTGCGGGTGAGCCAAGATGGCACCATTGCGCTCCAGCCTGGGCAACAAGAGGGAAACTCCACCTCAAAACAAAACAAAACAAAAAAAATCTGCCTTTAGACATTTGCTACAAAGTGAAACAATCTCAAGTTTAATAATTTTCCCCAATCATATAAAGAATGGGATTTCCGTGCTGGTTAATCTTTAAATCATTAAACAGTGATTTCCTAACCTAAGGTCCAAGTGCTACTAATAATTATTTAAATGAAGCTTAAAAAGAAGAAACTGCACTGCTGATAAATTTGTCTGTGACTAGGAATAGAAAGCAAGAAGTGCACTGGTACTTCACAGCAATTGATGGAGTCTACCTTATTCCCACAATATAGACTAGTTCAGGCAGCCATGAGACTGAGTTGCCTCAGATAATTTAGCTCCCCTCTTCCCCCTTTTTCCTCTTTCTTCGCTTAAGAGTTGCTAGTCAGGGTTCAATACAACCCTCCATTTCCTTTCCTCTTTTCTTCAGTCTTTTCTCCTATATTTTCAGTTCCTTTTCTAGCCTTTTCTAGGAGTTTAGGTTAATTCCAAGCATTCTGAGCTCTTTTCCACAACCCATACTGCTCAACACAAACGTGACGGGGTGGATGACAAAGGTCACATGTCTCCCTGTAACCAAATAAAGGAAGAAGTCACATGGAGTCCACTATTTTTCTCCAGTGAGGTTTTGCTGTAAGACTTATCTATAACAAATGGATTTTTAATAGACTTTTTGGAGCCAAAGCCAGGAATTAGTCAAGTTTGAGTCCCACACACTAACATACACACTTGTCCTATCAGCTACCTCCCTAAACTTTTCTATTCCTTCTTTCATAGCAGCTTTTCTCCCTTCATACCACAGGGCATCTGTTTAATATTAAGTTGTGAAGACATGTGGTAAAAGTCCTAGTTTGATTTGCCAGAGTTAGCAGGACATTAGGTATAGTTTCTCTTCCATCTTAATTTTTTTTTTGGGGGGGGGGACGGAGTCTTGCTCTTGTCGCCCAGGCTGGAGTGCAATGGCATGATCTCAGCTCACTGCAACCTACATCTCCTGGATTCAAATGATTCTCCTGCCTCAGCCTCCCAAGTAGCTGGGATTACAGGCACGAGCCACCACACCAGGATAATTTTTGTATTTTTAGTAGAGATGGGGTTTCAGCATGTTGACCAGGCTGGTCTCGAACTGCTGATCTCGTGATCCGCCCGCCTCAGCCTCCCAAAGTGTTGGGATTACAGGCGTGAGCCACCGTGCCTGGCAGTTTCTTTTTCATCTTAATTTTCTTTAAAGTTATGTTTGTGTGTACATATTTTGTGTTTTCTTTGTTTTTTATTATTAAAGGTGAACTTTGCTATGATAAGACAGATGTATTTTTTTTATGAAAATTAGTTTTTGAAAAGACCACAGACTGTGGGAGGGGACAGTCTAGGTTCCAATCTTGACCTGTTAGCTATTAGTATTATCTTAGCCAGCTTGCTTAACCTCTCAGCCTCCAGTGTCTTTATTTATAAGACAGGAATACTACTACAGTTGACCCTTGAAGGAAACAGCTTTGAACTGCACAGATCCACTTATACCAAAGCGATAAAAAATACAGCATTTACCCAGGTCTGCCTGCTCCTTAAAGAGGAAAAAGCTTGTGAGAAATAAAGAAATACTGTATTTGTGAGATGTGAAACCTGTGAATACGGAGAGCTGACTTTCCATATATGCTAGTTGCACAGGGCAGACTTTGGGACTTGAGTGTGTATGAATTTGGGTATACACAAGAGTCCTGGAACCAATCCCCTGAGGATACCAAGGGACAACTGTATTTATACCATATAATTACTATAGTGAATGAAAATTATGTAATGTATCTGACAGTGTTTTCAACTACTAAGTAGGTACTTAATAAATCAAACAATCCCAAAGATAGCAAATATTTAAAAACTATAAACAAACCAGTAGTTTCACTTCTGAATGTTGCTTTAGGAACAGAAAAAATTTTTTTTTAATTTTTTTTGTTTATTTGTTTGAGGCGGAGTTTCGTTTTGTCGCCCAAGCTAGAGTGCAATGGTGTGATCTCGACTCACTGCAACCTCCGCCTCCCAGGTTCAAGTGATTCTCCTGCCTCAGCCTCCCCAGTAGCTGGGATTACAGACGTGCGCCACTATGCCCGGCTAAGTTTTGTATTTTTAGTAGAGATGGGGTTTCTCCATGTTGGCCAGGCTAGTCTCAAACTCCTGATCTCGTGATCCACCCGCCTCAGCCTCCCAAAGTGCTGGGATTACAGGTGTAAGTCACTGTGCCTGGCCCCAGAAAAATATTTTTAAAGGTTAAATCAGTAAGGAGGAACACAGGAATATATTCCACTATAACAAATACTAGTGAAAAAAAATTTGCCATATAACAAAATTTTAAAAACCTACTAAGGCTTCAACTATTCAAAGTGTGTATAGTAACACTTAGAAGGGTAAACCTCTGTACCAGATATTCTGAAGCAGATCCACAAATAGTCTGAGTTTATATGCAAAATTATTTATGTGCATTTTTCTCAGGAATAGCTCCTTAGATTTCAGAAGATTCTTTTAAGTCTAGTATCCAAAAGAGCCTTTGAATAACTGCTTTATTCAAATAAGAGGGCATTATTATTAGAGAAGTAAAAGAGGCTCACTAGATAATCTGGACTCACTCATTTGAAGTACTTTGGAGTAGATAAAATCTCCACCCTTGCTCTATGGTCAAATCATATACTTAATGACACTTTAAAAACCCAGTGCTGGTTGACTTGCCAAGCCTCAAGAATATAAACAAGGGTGTGAGATGAAAAGAACAACTTTTCAGGTTATAAGAACCTCCACAACACCTCAAAAGACAGCAATGACTAGGTGTGTTATTTTGATAGACAGGGAGGTAAGAAGCACTGGGTGTGTGGCTACTAAAGGATGCAGCATTCAAGGAACTCCACTCAGGGATCAAATGAAAAATGTCCGATTAGTTGTCACTTACTTTCTTCAGCAATTGTAACGTAAGTCTATCAGATGTCTCACTCTGCCATATAGAGTGGTTGTCATCATTAAAAACAAAATCAGGCCGGGTGTGGTGGCTCACACCTGTAATCTCAGCACTTTGGGAGGCTGAGGCAGGCAGCTCATAAGAGGTCGGGAGTTTGAGACCAGTCTGACCAATAGAGAGAAACCCTGTCTCTACTAAAAATACAAAATTAGCTGGGCGTGGTGGCGCACGCCTATAATCCCAGCTACTCAGGAGACTGAGGCAGGAGAAGTGCTTGAACCAGGGAGGCGGAGGTTGCAGTGAACTGAGATCGCACCACTGCACTCCAGCCTGGGGGACAGAGAGAGACCCCATTTCAAAAAATAAATAAATAAATATAAATTTATTTGTCAACAAGTGTTTGTATATTACCTTTTCTTTTTTGAGATGGAGTTTTGCTCTTGTTGCCCAGGCTGGAGTGCAATGGCACGATCTCTGCTCACCGCAACCTCCACCTCCCAGGTTCAACCGATTCTCTTGCCTCAGCCTCCTGAGTAGCTGGGATTACAGGCGCCCACCACCACACCCAGCTAATTTTTTGTATTTTTAGTAGAGAAGGGGTTTCACCATGTTAGCCAGGTTGGTCTCAAACTCCTGATCTCAAGTGATCTGCCCTCCTCGGTCTCTCAAAGTGCTGGGATTACAGGCATAAGCTACCACGCCCAGCCTGACAAATGAATTTTTAAATAAGTACATTGCTCTACAGACTTGTGTTAGAGATTACAAAGATAGTGCCTAGCCCGATGTCAACATAGGCGCTCAATAAATACTAGCTAAATAGATGTGAAGTGACTTTCTTCCCAACTGACCTGGACACACCTGCATAAAATGCTGAAGGCAGACAGTGTTGCTGTCATACAGCTTTTAATTCTGAACTGCTTTCCAATATGCTGCCTAGAATCTCTTCTGAACAGCCTAGAGCTTGGTTCCTGATAGCCCATCTTCAATAAAATCAGATACCTTAGAGCTAAATCCTTTAAGTGAGTCTCTTCTGGCCCTACCACCATCTATATTTACTCAATACATATTTACTGAATGCACACTAGGTGTTAAAAAATAAGCCTAGGCCAACAAAAAGCCTTTTGTAAAGCCTCTTACAAAAAAATTAAAAATTGGCCAGGTGTGGTGGTATATGCCTGTATTCCCAGATACTCAGGAGGCTGAGGCAAGAGGATTGCTTGAGCCCAGGAGGGTTGAGGCTGCAGCGAGCCATGATAGTGCCCACTGCACTCCAGCCTGGGTGAGAGCGAGACCTTGCCTCTAAAGAAATTTTTTTCAATATATGGAAGATACTAAAATGTATCATTGTTCTCCTAAAGAAAAGTACAAGTAGGCACAGAAGAATGAAATTCCATTCAGCAAGCATGTAATGAATGAACACCTACCATAAGCCAGCACTATGCTAGGAATACCAAGATTTGCATGGGCCTGACCCTGAATCATGAGCACACCACAGCATCTCATCAAGGACACAAACATGTATCTCAATAGCAACAACATAAAGCCAAGTGCCAGAAGTATGCATACACGAGAGTGAGCTTTGCAGGCAAACAGGTCTGGGTTCCAGTCCTGACTCTGCCACTTAACTAGTTTGTAATCTAGGCATGCTCCTTAAATTCTCAAGGCCTTTATTTTCTCATCTGTAAACCTGGATAATACCACCTCCTTCACAGGACTGCTGTTGAGGATTCAATCACTAAGTATTACAGTATTTAGAGTCTAGCACATAATAGGCATTCAACAAATAAATGTTATAATCATTAACAGCCAAATTTGCTTAGATATCTGCTGGGCTCTAACATATGCCTGGGACCACAGGCATAAAGAATAAGACTAGCTCTCTGACCTTGATATGTAAGCCAAAAAATTATCATTGGCAGGATTCCTCCTTTTCCAAACATAAAGATTTATAGGAGTGCCGTGGGAACAGAGGAGGAAAGGAATGGTAAACTTTGGCCTTGTATTCTGAACAGGCAGGCAGTTGGAAAAGTGGGTTGGGTTAGGGAAGAGAAGATAGGTGTTGAAATATAGAAGTGAGGAGGAAAACTATAGGGAGAAATATTTTAGCTGCAATGATATTCCCAGAAGCCTCCAGTAAGTGAGGGAGCAGAGCAGGAGACAACCAGAAAAGCAGGTTAGGGCTAGACCCTAGAGGGCATTGAATACCAAGCTAAGGAGCTCCCACTTCATTCTGGATGCAGATCTGGGGCCAGTGAGTAGCAATCAGGAAGATGACTGGCAATGGGAGCTGGAAGAGGAGGGAGATCAGAAGTGGGAGGCCAGTTAAAGATTGATGAAATGGTCCAGGCAAAAGTAAACAGGGGCAAGAAGGTGATGCCTAGAATAGTCAGGCGCTGGTGAGTAAACAGAAGTGACAGGAAATCTGAAGCCTATACCACCAGAATTTCGATGCTGCTGTTAAAGAACAGATACACAGCAAAAAAACAGGTTTGTGTTTATACCTGGTAGAAGTAGGAGGAACTCAACTCTACAATCAGTAAAATTCTACATTTATTTGCAGTTCTAACAGTCTAAGACTCTTTTAAATCTTGGTAGTCCTCACCCCTTACTTCCTTTTAATGTACGCCACAGAATCTGTCACTTCCCTCATCTTCAAAGCAATCCTCCACTCCTCCTCAGGCCTCAACCTTAATCAAGCCAAAAGCAGATACATTACTAATGCCTCCAAAAAGAAGGGATTATTTCAGAGGAAAGAAACAAAATAAATTGCGTTTTCTGTCAAGTTCTGGTAGCCTCTGAAGTTAAGCATAGTTAAGAAAGGGGATGGTTGGAGAGTTATTCAATTACCACTCATGTCCTGATGTCTGTTTCTGGTAACTAGAAGTTAGACTTGAAAGGAGACCTGGCTGGGCGCAGTGGCTCTCACGCCTAGAATCTTGGCACTTTGGGAGGCCAAGGTAGGCAGACGACTTAAACTCACGAGTTTAAGACCAGCCTGGACAACATGGTGAAACCCCCAATATACAAAAAATACAAAAATAAGCTGGGAGAGGTGGTGTGCCCCTGTAGTCTCAGCTACTTGGGAGGCTGAGGTGGGAGGATGGGTTAAGCCCAGGAGGTGGAGGGTGCAATGAGTCGATAACGCACCACTGCACTCCAGCCTGGGCAATAGAGCCAGACCTTGTCTCAAAACATGAAAGGAGACCTGCCTTTGTCTCAGCATCTACCCTCTAAGACTGGAACATGGTGCCACCGCAACTGTCTGCAAAATTCATCTGGATATTAATCCCACATTGCTTTGTGCCTGTCATCCCTCCTAATATTGCCCTGAAGAAATTATTTAAGCCCCAAGTTGCCAGTTTTAGTCTTATCTCCCAGGATTACCTCAAACTACTAAGTCTTAACTATGTCTGACACTTGGTATTATACCAGTAAATACTTTTTTCACTCACTCTGCTTCTCCTCTCAGTACCACCAATAGGCCTTTCTACAAGTGGTTTCAAAACCCTGGAATCCAGAGGGAGATGCTGATTTATATACAAAACAGGTTCCCTATAAGAATGCTGAAACTTTTCTTTAAAAACCAAGATGTTTATGAAAGCCATATGTCTTTGAGCAGTAGGAACTCTATTCATAGTTCTTAGCCATCTTGGAGCTCCCTAGTTCCAACTTTATACATGGACATACAAAAGCCCTAGCCACAAACAACTTGGTTCCCTATTTTTCTATTCATTGTTAAAGTGTTCAATAAAAGTGTTACTCCCCTATTGGGCTCCTATTTGCTGTTTTCTAACAAATATGTTTTGGGTATTAAAAGATTAGTCCTTTGTTTTCCGCAATTCTAATTATCTCATCAAATGATCTTGATAAAACTACCCTATGTACAGTAATATTAAAGCGTCTCAAACTTGATTATTTATCCTAAGAATTACTGGAGGGAGGTTATTTAAAACAAAACAAAAACAAAAAGGCAGGCCGGGCGTGGTGGCGCATGCCTGTAGTCCCAGCTACTTGGGAGGCTGAGGCAGGAGAACCACTTGAACCCAGGAGGTGGAGGTTGCAGTGAGCTGAGATCATGCCACTGCACTCCAACTGGGGCAACAAGAGCAAAACTCCATCTCAAAGAAAAAGGGGGGGGGCAGATTCCTAGAGTCTACTTCAAAAGAACTTGAGTAAAGCCTGGGCATGCATGCTTAACGAGTACTCCAGGGGATTATGAGCAGGTGGTCTGGAGACTACATTTTTTTAGAACATTCTTCTAGAAAGCTTTCATCCTTTATCAAGCGAGTCACCTAGGCTCACCAACTTCTTCCAGTAGGATTCTTTCTCCCTTGTCTTCTATAGTACACTCACTGTGAAAGCAAGGTAGGTTTTGCTGTTGTTTATTCAGGGAAAAGGGGATGAGGAAGAAACAATATTAAAAGGAGAAAGGAAAAGTGGACATTTTGAAGAGCTCCCTCCATTATTTATGTTGCAATTAAAGTATGAAATCTTAACCTTCTTTTTAAGGTGCAGACTTTAGGACTATAAGCACCCAATTCTCCACTAAATAAATGCCTTTCTCCACTGAAACCCAAAGCTCCTTTAAGGTTTTCAAAACCTACCATTTAGCCCCAAATGTGGGCAATAATTGGCTGAAAGTTCACAGATCTTTCAAACCAATAGTCCTTACCTTGCTTTTTCTCTTCTTCCATTTCTTAGCACTCATTAAGAAACAAAAATAGGGCTGGGCCCGGTGGCTCACACCTGTAATCCCAGCACTTTGGAAGGCTGAGGTGCGTGGATCACGGGGTGAAAAGTTCAAGACCAGCCTGGCCAACGTGGTAAAACCTTGTCTCTACTAAAAATGCAAAAATTAGCCGGGCACGGTGGCAAGTGCCTGTAATCCCAGCTACTCAGGAGGCTGATGCAGGACAATCACTTGAACCCAGGGGACAGAGGTTGCAGTGAGCCAAGATCGTGCCACTGAACTCCAGCCTGGGCAACAGTGAGACTCCTTCTCAAAAAAGAAAAAATAGACTGGGTGTGGTGGCTCACACCTGTAATCCCAGCACTTTGGACCACAAAGTCAGGAGTTCGAGACCAGCCTGACCAACATGGTGAAACCCCATCTCTAATAAAAATACAAAAATTAGCCAGGTGTGGTGGCGTGTGCCTGTAATCCCAGCTACTCTGGAGGCTGAGGCAGGAAAATCGCTTGAACCCAGGAGGTAGAGGTTGGGGTGAGCCAAGATCATGCCACTGCACTCCAGCCTGAGCATCAGAGCGAGACTTTGTCTCA
>NW_012110919.1:15532157-15533069 GCF_000951035.1 Colobus angolensis palliatus | reverse complement strand
TCCACCTCCCAGGTTCAAGCGATTCTCCAGCCTCAGCCTCAGTCCCAGAGTAGCTGGGACCACAGGCACGCACCACCAAGCCCTGGCTAATTTTTGTATTTCTAGTACAGACAGGGTTTCACCATGTTGCCCAGGCTGGTCTGGAACTTCTGAGCTCAAGGCGATTCGCCTGTCTCGGCCTCCCAAGGTGCTGGCATTACAAGTGTGAGCCACTGCGCCCAGCCAGGAAGGAATATTAATATAATAGACCATTGTCTCCTTTTACCTGCAAACTAAAGGTCTGAGTAACACAATATATTTTAACTAAAGCTAAAAGCCTCTGTATTTCCATTAATTATTTTCCATTAATTTGCTGTTTGAAGTCTAGATCCATTCCCTGTAACGATTTGTCAAAAATAAAAAAAATACTTTTAGAAGAAAAGGTAATAAATAAAAATTCAATTATTAGTATTTTTCCTAAGGCTGCAACACATCTAAATATATTTTTACATTTAATGCAGTCCTCAGGTTTATGTCTAAGAAGGCAATGTTTTCATTTCTTAAAAATTACAGAGATATAAATGGATAAGGACAAAAATTACATAGATCGTGGTGATGGGATTACGGGAGGTTTTCTAACCTGGTAATCTACCACAGGTGAGATTAAAAAAAAAAAACAAAATGCACCCAGCCTCCAAGCATTTTTTGAACACTGTAAGCTATAAATCCTTCAGTGGCTATAACTCCTCAGTGGCATAGGTCTAAGGAAGGATTTCTATAGGCTCTCATAGGTCTAAGGAAGGATTTCTGCTGTGTTTGCTACCAGCCAAAGGGAAGACTTCTTCCTTTCCCTTCACCCAACTGTTAACTCTGGGCTAAAAAAGACACACCTGAAGGAAAACGAAGTCACCCCAAGAGCTTCCTGGTTGCTCT
>NW_012110919.1:15522405-15530367 GCF_000951035.1 Colobus angolensis palliatus | reverse complement strand
CTGCACTTCAGCCTGGGCGACAGAATGAGACTCCGTCTCCAAAAAAAAAAAAAAAGGATAGCTGCTTAATGGTAATGGTAATAATGGTAGCTAACATATCTATACTGTTTCACATATATTTACATTTCATTTCAACTTCACAACCACTCTACAAGTAGGTATTACCAGGCCCAACTTACAGACAGGGAAACAGGTACAGAAAAGCTAAGAAACTTGTCCAAGCTCAAGGAGCTACCCAACAGCAGAGGCAGGATTCAAATCCAGGCAATGTGGTCCACGGTCTTAATCACTATCCTGCACTGCCTGAGAGAGTGAGGAAGCCCTTGGGTCGTCGTCGCCGCCCCATTTAATAGTCTGTGTCCAGCTGGGCACGCCACTTGATCTTTCCCAGCCTTGCTTTCCCCACTTGTAAAAACATGGAGACCCCATGTGTTTTGCCAGCGTCTCAGGATTTCTGAGGATTAAATGGTGTGAAAATTCCTGGAGAAGCATTCTTACATAGTTGTACTTTCTTAATGCTGTCAAGGATCTGTCAGTCCACTCAACACATTGTCATCTACATTTCAAGACTCAGGCTCTGTAAGAAACGATACAATACCCATTTTCTCCGCTGTTCTGCAAATTGTCTCTACAAAGAGCAAGAGGAAGGAAACCGCCAGCCTACAGGTGCCGGTCTCACCTACCACATGCTGACACTTTGTGTGACCGGGTCGAAACCGCACACGCCACGAAGCTGCCTGGGTTTGGAAAAGCCTCCCCGTCTGCTCAGACACGCCTTAAAATACCTCCCTTTCCCCGAGACGCACACTGCTCCCCACAGGCGCAATGCTGTAGTCCCCGCCGGCAGGCCGTCCCCCGCGTGCTCCCATCCCTGGGCTTGCGGCTTTGTCTGGTTTCACCCGACGCAGAGCTTACAAGAATTTGAGAATGATGAAGACATCAGGCACTCCTCCAGGACTCGACCACCTTTCTCTCTCAGCCGCAAATGCTGGACTGAAGGAAACTGAGGTGAAAGGCTTGCTGTTTCCTAATGGCTACGAGAAGCCACGCCCTGCGCCGAGCGGGCGGGCTAACTGCCAGAGTCAGAATGACAAAGCAGAAATCCACTCCTCGTGCAGCCCTGGCAACCTATGCTAATTGGCTTAGCAAGCTGAGAGCTCCTAATTGGGTGACACCACATCCTCTGCCTGCTCATAGCCGCCCCCAACCTAAGAACAGAGCAAAAAAACAATTTAAGGCAATTCTGGAACCAAATTTGAAATAAGTGTGTTTTTACTGAAGAAACTAGACTATACCCTAAGGCAGTAGCTCCAGAACTTTGCTAGCTGTTGTCATCACGTCAGGGTCTTTAGAATCCTAGTGCCTGGCTCCCACCCCTAGACATTCTGATGTCATTGGTGTGGAGTGTGACCTGGGCCTCTGCGTTTAAAAGAAAAAAAAACAAACTCCAAAGGTGATTCGAGTTGGCAGCAAAGTTTGGGACCCACTGCCCTAAGGTCATGGATTAGTCAGTTTGGTAATCCCCTAAAGGAAGTTATTAGGCTTTTGAAAAGAAACGTGGAGTTCATCCTGACTAATCCTGAAAAGAAATGACAAATTCTCAGGAACACACCCAACTTCCCCTGAGAGCACCTCTTCTTTATCAGACTCTGAGTTTGGTTTTTATTGTTTAAGAAAAACTGAATGTCTTTTAACTCCAGCCGCACCCAGCCACCTGCTGCTACTAAGGTGAGCCATTCTCTCTCATGCTTCCCTTCTCTTACTCATGTTCTTACTCAACACCACACACTAGCATGGTATGCATATTTGCTGAATAAATACATAATAACTGAATGAATGAATGAATGCATGAATGAATGAATGTCTTTCCCACTTCTTTGGATAATGCCAGATTGAAGCACTCTCAGGTGAGAGCGTTGCAGGCTCCTAACGGCTAGCAGAAGCCACATTCCCTCTAAACAAACAGGCAACCACTGCCAGGTCCTGCCAGGTCCTTCCAAGGTGAAACTCAGGGGCTTAGTTTAGCTTCCTCGCCCTCTAAAGGGACACACACACACACACACACACACACACACACACACACACACTAACATGACACTTCCCCTGTAAGGTGATTATTGACATGAGTGTTTCACCTGATTCTAGAGTCCGTAGAACAGAGAATGGATCTAGTACACGGGTGTTCAGGAAACAATGTGATTTATGGAGGAAAGAAGGAAAAACGTGAAAAGACTGGGTCTAAGGGAGAACACAAAACATTTACTCCTGGCTCCCAAGCCAAGTTCTGTATTAATCATTGTATATGCCTTTATCTCATTTAATCTACACAATGACCCATGAACCAGGGTCATAAATTCCTCATTCTTAGAAATATATCGAAAATACACCTTATTTCAAAAGCATGACTTAGGACACAGAAGGATCATTTAATTTGAAATAATGTACTAAAAGCAAGTAATAAGGATTGATATGAAGAGCCTTGCCATTAAAAGCATCTTGTATAGACAGCTCAGAGTGATTATAGTTAATATTTTCTACCGGCATTCCAAAACAGGCTAGATAAGGCATTTTAACTTCACATTGTTCCTAAGTGAGCAAATTATAGCAAAGATGCCCAGAGTAGCACCATGTAGTTATTTTTCTTTTAAGTTAAAAATCACCATTTTAAAACTATCTTCTTTTCTTTCAAATTGTTCTTGCTGCTGTTAAGGGCCTAGATGCCTTACCCTTGTCATGAATTCTCAAGGAAAAACTCCTTAGTTCTATTTAGTTGCTGGTTAACGGAAAAACCTCATCTTCTTCCATCATTTCTCATCATGCAGCAATTTATTTATTTATTTGTTTGTTTGTTTGACAGTCTCTTGCTCTGTTGCCCTGGCTGGAAAGCAGTGGTGCATCTCAGCTCACTGCAACCTCCATCTCCTGGGTTCCAGCGATTCTCATGCCTCAGCCTCCCAAGTAGCTGGGACTACAGGCATGCACCACCACACTTGGCTAATTTTTTGTCTTTTTGGTAGAAATGGGGGTTCAACATGTTGGCCAGGGTGGTCAAACTCCTGGTCTCAAGAGATCCGTCTGCCTCAGCCTCCCAAAGTGCTGGGATTACAGGTGTGAGCCACTGTGCCTGGCTGTAGCAAATCATAAACATAAAATATTTTAATCATACATTTTGCATCTCTTGACTGGGTTCATTCTTCCTTTTGAGAATTATCTTCCCTCCCTAAGGACCTAGTCCTTCAAAGCTCATTTGAAATGTCACCTCCTCTGGGAGTCTTCCTGGATTTCTAACCAGTATGAATTGCACCTTCCCTCTTCTTTGTCCCCCAAATACCTAATAATAATTACAAATATTCTACAAGAGCTTTGGATAGGCAAACCCTTGTTTATTTTGTCTTTACAGAATCTGGTATATAGTAGGTACTCAGAAAATACTGGAAACAGACCTCTCTATGTTCCTGAACTGTCATCTAAGCTATAATAAATTTATGCAGGTGTTTGATAAAGGCTCCTATTGTATTAAACTACTGTTCTACCTATAATAAGCCTTTCTCTCATACACACACACACACACACACACACACACACACACACACCCCATACTGAGCTAGAATAATCTTTCTAACACCCAAATCTTCTTTACTCAAACCTTCAGTAGCTATCTAGGGCCCTCAAGATGAAGTCTAAACTTCTCCGTCACGTTGACATGGCAAGGCCCACCCTTGCTGAACCTAGCTGTCCACATATTCTGTACTCCATTTAAAGCAGCAAAACATTGCTGAAGGAAACACAGAAATTAAAAGTGATTTCACTTTAAAGTCAAGACCACAAACTTCTAATGTGTCCTCAATGTTGCCCAGCAATCCTTTGCATCCCTGGAATATTTGTTTTCTCAGGATCCAAAATGACTGTTTCACATGTATCTGTCTTTCCTCAAACTTCTAATGCCCCTACACCTTGCATTAGCTCATGACCTACTTTCTACTTTAAGAAAATAGCATCAATCAGACAGAACTCCCTTAAATTTTCCTCTCAACCAGCAAGCTGCCATATTCTCTGCCTTCACTCTTATTATTTCCTGATGAGTGAGAAAAAAAGTGGTAGGTAGTGAAGTCAGAGGAACAGCGAGAGGTCAGACCCATCATCAGGCCATAGTCAGGATTTTGGATTTCATTTTATTTTTTATTTATTTATTTATTTATTTAGAGAGTTTTGTTCTTGTTGGCCAGGCTGGAATGCAATGGCACTATCTCGGCTCACCACAACCTCCGCCTCCCACATTCAAGTGAATCTCCTAAAGCCTCCTGAGTAGCTGGGATTACAGGCATGCACCATCAAGACCGACTAATTTTGTATTTTTAGTAGAGACGGGGTTTCTCCGTGTTGGTCAGGCTGGTCTCGAACTCCCGACCACAGGTGATCTGCCCGTCTCGGCCTCCCAAAGTGCTCGGATTACAGGCGTGAACCACCGCGCCCAGCCTGGATTTCATTTTAAATGTGTTAAGAAATCACAGTGTGAGGCTGGGTGCAGTGGCTCACACCTGTAATCCCAGTACTTTGGAAGGCCGAGGCAGGGGGATCACGAGTTCAGGAGTGCGAGGCCAGCCTGGCCAACATGTCGAAACCCCGTCTCTACTAAAAAGACAAAAATTAGCTGGGCATGGTGGTGGGCGCCTATAATTGCAGCTACTTGGGAGGTTGAGGCAGGAGAATCGCTTGAACCCTGGAGGTGGAGGGTGCGGTGAGCCAAGATCGTGCCGTTGCACTCCAGCCTGGGCAGCAAGAGCAAGACTCCATCTCAAAAAAAACAAAAACAAAAACAAAAAAACAAACAGAGTGTAAAGAGAAGAGAAGGAGATGATTGTTGTACATTCAAAGAATTGCTTAGTTGTGTGGAGAATAGTGAAGGCCAACTTCACATGTGTATGGATTCTCATCTTTTATTTCCTTCTTAATATTAATGAATGAACATCACTCTTGAAATTAGCCTCCCCCTCTGGCATCATCAATTGCTTGTTCTCTACCTGATCACTGACATCATCATACAAATGCAATGTTGTTTTACCATTTTAAAAAAGCCTCCCGACCTGATGCGGTAACTTACACCTGTAATCCCAGCATGTTGGGAGGCTGAGGCAGGAGGATTGCTTCCCAGCAGTTCAAGACTAGCGTGGACAACATAGCAAGACCTTGTCTCTACAAAAAAATTATAAAAGTCAACCAGGTGTGGTGGTACCTGCCTGTAGTCCTAGCCACTTGGAAGGCTGAGGTGGGAGGATCACTTGAGCCCAGGAGTTCAAAGCTGCAGTAAGCCATGATCATGCCACTGCTCTTCAGCCTGGATGACAGAGCAAAACTGTCTCCACAAAGAAAGAAAAGGCTCTCATGATCCCATGTGCCCCAGCCCTTGTAGTTACCACCACCCCATTTCATTGCTCTCCTTCACACGCACACACACAAAGCTTTTCTGAAAGAGTTCTTTTTACCTTGAAGAATAAAGTAGGGTAGGGAAGTCAGGAAAGATCTCAGAATGTGATGCTTGAGCAGAGCCCAGAGTGCTGTGAGGGAACAGGCCATGAGAGTATCTAGGGAAGAAATCTTTCTAAGCAGAGGAAAGAGGAGGTACTTATGAAAGCTCATCATAAAATTGGGTCATTCTTGTCATACCCAACTAAATCAGAGCCAAGGTGCTAGGGGGAAAAGCATTCAGGATACAAAACATTGCTCCAAGAATGTAATTCTCTGCAAGCCTGACTGCTGAAACTGCCTGTTGTAACCCAAGACCAGCTTTATCTATAAATGCTAAGATCATTTGCTGAAACTGTAGGACTAATTTTGCCCACTGCTATCACTCAGCAGAGCTTGCCAGCTCCCCAAACCCTAACTAGTCCCAAAGAATTTTCTTGAAGAGCAATATGTAACATCTCTCCTATTTCTAAAACCTCTAACCTTATCTTTGTTCTTTGGACATACTGAAGACCACCCTGTCTGCATATATGTCCCAAATTGCTATTCTTTCTTTCCAAATAAAAAATTTTAATTTAGAGACTTGTCTCTACATTTTTATTCTGGCTTCAACATACTAAAGCCCTAAGCTAGGAGTCTGCTTGACTTATCCAAGAATCTACAAAGTAACCAGTATGTCTAAAACCTAATGAGTGAGAAAAAAAAGTGGTAGGAAGTGAGGTCAGAGGAATAGCCAGGGGTCACATCTATCATCAGGCCATGGTCAGGATTTTGGATTTCATTTTAAATGTGGTAAGACACCAGAGGGTGAAGAGAAGGAAATTATTGTTGTATGAGAAAATAATCGCTCAGTTGTGTGGAGAATAGGCTAAGGAGGGCAGGGACTTAAAAGTGGAGATATGGTGGGGTGCGGTGGCTCATGCCTGTAATCCCAGCACTTTGGGAGGCTGAAGCAGGAGGATCACGAGGTCAGGAGATCAAGACCAGCCTGGCTAACACAGTGAAACCCCATCTCTACTAAAAATACAAAAAATTAGCCGGGCGTGGTGGCAGGCGCCTATAGTCCCAGCTACTGGGGAGGCTGAGGCAGAGGAATGGTGTGAACCTGGGAGGTGGAGCTTGCAGTTAGCCGAGATCCCACCACTGCACTCCAGCCTGGGTGACAGAGTGAGATACCGTCTCAAAAAAAAAAAAAAAAAAAAAGTAAAGGTATACAGACCTGCTAGGACATTACTATGCTGGTCCAAGCTAGAGATGATGCTACAGATGATAAAGGCTGATGAGTGAGGTTAAAAAATACATTTGAAGGTAAAGCTAACTGTACAGATTTATGTTATACAGTTGTACAGATGGATGGAATAAGAAATGTAAGAGAAAGAGAATCAATGATAACTCTAGATTTCTGGCTTTAGCAATGGGGTAAATGATGGCACTCTTCAAGGAAAAAAGCAGGAATACCCAGAGGGAAGGAAGAAAGATGGGAGGTGGGGGAAAACAATAGTTTGGGACAAATCCATAGTATGGGTTAAGAGATCTATTATTTATCCAAATGGAGAGGTTGACTAAGCAGTTGGATATGTAAGTATGGAGTTCAAGGGAGAAGTCAAGGCTAGAAATAAACATTTGGTGTCAAATATAAAAGATATTTAATACCATGTGTATTAGTCACAGTTCTTCAGAGAAACAAGACCAATAGGATACATGTATAGAGAGAGAACTTTTTGGTTTTTGTTTGTTTGTTTTTTAAGAATTGACTCACACAGTTGTGAGGGCTGATAAGTCTGAAAACTCCCAGGCTGGCCAATAGGCTAGAAATTCAAGCAGGAGTTGATGTGGCAATCTTGAGACTAAAGGCGGTCTGGGTGCCGAATTGCTTCCTCCTTGAGAAACCTCCGTCTTTTCTCTAAGGCCTTCAACTAATTGGATGAAGCCCATCCACATTATGGATGGTCATTAGCTTTACTCAAAGACTACTGATTTCATTGTAATCACATCTAAAAAGTACCTTCACAGCAACATCTGTGCTTTTATCTGCCAAACAACTGGGCACCATACGCTAGCCAAGTTGACACATACAATTAACTGTTACTCCGTGGGACTAGAGGAAATTACCCAGGAGTTAATGTATTTAGAGAAATAAAGATGGCCCAGGACAGAGCCCTGGCATGCTCAAACTGCAAAAGGGGAAAAGGATCCAGCAATGGAGCCTAAGAAAGAGCTGGAGGGAGGTAGGAGGAAAACCGAGACTGTGTGGTGTCTCAGAAGCCAATGAAGAAGTGCTCCAAAAAGGAAGATCAACTATTTCAAGTGCTGCCAAGAAATCCTATAAGGTAAGGGCTGAGTCATGGAGGTCACTTATGAAAATAACGGGAGGTAAGAAATCCTAATTAGAAGAAGTTCAGCAAGAAATAGAAAATAAGGGGCTGGGCGCAGTGGCTCACGCCTGTAATCCCAGCACTTTGGGAGGCCGAGGTGGGCGGATCACGAGGTCAGGAGATC
>NW_012110919.1:15520489-15520995 GCF_000951035.1 Colobus angolensis palliatus | reverse complement strand
TTACCATGTATTCTTTCTGCCTAGTACTTATCACAATTGCAATCATACTTGTATGAGTATTTGATCAATGTCCGCCTTCCCCACTGTAGAATAGCACAGTCCAAGAGGACTTTCTGTAGTGATGAAAATGTTCTAAATCTACGCTGTCCAACCCAATAGCCACTCACCACGTGTGACTATTAAGTACATAAAAGATGGCTAGTACAGGTATGGATGTGAAGTTCTTATGTTGTTTAAGTTTAATTAATATAGATGTACATAGCCACATGTGATCAGGGACCAGGATTAGTTATGCTCACCATCATATTCCCAGCACTTAATATAGTAAGCACACATAGTAATCGATCAGTAAATAATTGTTGAGAGATTAAATCTGTAAAAATACAGATATTACTTAATTTGTAGATTCCATCTTTTTCGCAGAGAAAAGGAGAGAAGCTTTTACATGGTAAATGTTAGGGGTTCCTCAGTTTTATAAAGGTAATTTGGCCTTTAAGAATTTGATT
>NW_012110919.1:15508725-15511499 GCF_000951035.1 Colobus angolensis palliatus | reverse complement strand
CTCCTGTCTTTATTTCTTACATCAAGCTATATGAAAGACATCTGTTTACATGTCAGCCACTCTTAGAACCATCACCTATTGAACACCTCTGTGCCAGGAGCTTTACATGTTCTCATTAGTCATCTCAATAACCCTTTGGAATATGTATTATTATCTCCTTTTACAGATGAGTAACCCAAGGTTAAGTGACTATCTCAAGAGCCGACAGCTAGTCCAGGATTTACACCTGCACGCTCTTCACTCTCCATCACAGTATTATTCACTTGAGGGGTTGGTCTTTCTTACCCTGGGATCTGGCACAGTGCCTTTCCCATAATCGGCACTCACTCAAGGTTTGAATTCAACTGGCACTTCAGCAGGCTTTTTACTGTTAGTGAAGCGGAAAAGAGAAGAAAGGGAGTGTAAGGTGTTCTGGTAAACCAGTTCTGAGTGCTGGTGAGGAGGCCCTGATTTGTAGTATTTGCTGATTTCCAGAGTTGAAATATTCCCACTTTGGCTAATTTCAAGCTACCAACCTACTTGCAAAATTCCTTGATGTCTAACAAGGGCTCTCTTGAGCTGGTACAAGCCAGCTCCAGCACACTGCCCAGAAGCTCAAGTCATCAGGTACAAGTTACTTTCACTTCTGTGTCTTCTCTTCACAGCAGCTCTCTATACTTATACTTCACTGCAACCTCAGAAGAATAAGGATTGTTCTACCTCTGCTAAAGCTTACCTTTACCAGAGCACTACAACCTATAACCTATCCTAATTCCAAGTGGTCTTAGGGGACCCCACCTTTCTTCAACATCCTTTTCCTATCTTGTATTCAGGGCCGTTCAAGCCATTCTGCCCTCAAATGTACCCAGGTCTCCTCTTTTGTAAATCTCTGGGCTAATCCCATAGCATCATCTGGCTTTCTACTAACAAGCAGTATAGCTCAATAGTTATAAGAGCCTGCAATGAAATCACATAACCTGGCTTTTCTGCTGGCAAGCTGCATGCCCTTAGGCAAGTTCTGTTACCTCTCCCTTGTGGTGAGTAAAGGAGTGCCTTCTTTACTCATCTGTAAAAGGGTGATAAATAAAGTATCTACACCTTATGTGGCGATTGTGGAGAATGAGATGAGTAAATAGATGTAAAGGATGTAAAGAGATGTAAAAGACTCAATAGTTTAGTTATTATAATCATTATGGCCTCATGCATGGTATAAATCCATGATGACCTCAGTGTGGTTAGAAGTTTGGATTTTCCCCTTTACAAGTTGGTCATTCACAGTAACTGTCAACAAAACACTACAGTGGACACTCATCAAAACTTAACTCAAGGTGGGGTGCAGTGGCTCATACCTATAATCCTAGCACTTTGGGAGGCAGGTGGATCGCCTGAGGTTGGGAGTTCGAGACCAGCCCCACCAACATGGAGAAACCCCTTCTTTACTAAAAATACAAAATTAGCCAGGCATGGTGGTGCATGCCTGTAATCCCAGCTACTCGGGAGGCTGAGGCAGGAGAATCGCTTGAACCTGGGAGACGGCGGTTGCAGTGAGCCAAGATCACGTCATTGCACTCCTGGGCAACAAGAGCGAAACTTCATCTCCAAAGAAACAACAAACCTAACTCAAGGAGTAGCATATTCATTTTTGCATTTTACTTTTAATTAGCAGTCTATGGCTAAGCATGCCATTTTCCACAGTGTGTATATTCTCATTACTCAGAGCTTGTCTTTTCTTGTCAGAAGAAAAAAAACATAGTTTTCTTTTTTTTTTTGAGACAGAGTTTTGCTCTTGTTGCCCAGGCTGGAGTACAGTGGCGTGATCTCGGCTCACTGCAACCAACCTCTACCTCCTGGGTTCAAGCGGTTCTCCTGCCTCAGCCACCCGAGTAGCTGGGATTACAAGCATGCGCCACCACTCCTGGCTAGAAAAACATAATTTTCTTAAACAACTGGCTAAAAGGAGTGAAAGGAATATGAAAAAATGTCTTTAAAAATTAGTGCCTGCATTCTGCATTACATGTACACACATGCATAATGTGCACGTGCTAGTACATGCAGAACATTCCCTTTCTGCAATCCACTTGCTTTGGGTCGCTCAGTGCCCCATTTCAATCTTAGAGGAAAGAAAATGGTTTTCATGTAGGAAACCACTGATCAGAAGTACCTCAAGAGGTACAGGCTCCATTCAAGTCAACTCTCAGATGTTTCATCTCATAAAAGTGTAGATCAACCACCCTCACCATCAGCCAAGGAGTTATATACTAATTAGTAGTGGTAAACAGCTATTAGATCCCAAGATGAAAGAAGTGTCACATAGCTTATTATTATTAACTTCTAAATTCTTAAACATTATTAGATAGTTGATCTTGAGAGGAACATCCCCCTCTAATTTTTCTGACAGCCAAAAATCCCAGAATCCTGAGACAGTTGATGGCTACCAGTCGTTAATAGAAAGCTATGGTCACTTCGTGGAGCTGAGCCTGAAGGAGCCTGGATCTTCCTAACGCTCTAGGCCCTGGTTTGAACTGAGAGCGACCTATGCCTCATTAAGAGGCATTCAGACCAATTTCTCCACCCCAAAGACAGATGAGAACCTTATAGTTCTCCACCAGTATATATCTGAATTCCTTTATCTATAATTTGTTTTTTGTTTGTTTTGTTTTGTTTTTGAGATAGAGTCTCACTCTGTCACCCAGGCTGGAGTGCAGTGTCGCTATCTGGCCTCACTGCAATCTCCACCTTCCAGGTTCAGGCCATTCTCCTGTCTCAGCCTCCCCAGTAGCTGGGACTACAGGCGC
>NW_012110919.1:15505521-15508361 GCF_000951035.1 Colobus angolensis palliatus | reverse complement strand
GCCCGGCCAGAGACAAGGTTTCACCGTGTTAGCCAGGATGGTCTCGATCTCCTGACCTCGTGATTCGTTTTTTTTTTTTTTTTTTTTGAGAAAGTCAGCTGACTATTGCTTTGGGGACAGGGGGCTCAGGAGCTCTTGGTGAGGTGGTCCGCTTCCTCTTCAGCATCACAGGCTTCTGGCTGCTGCAGGATGGCGCTGGCCCTGCAGAAGGCTGCCATGTGCAGGTCAGGGCGGTACTTGTTCTTGAGGATCCTGCGTCTGATGCTGCTGAGGGTGGCACGAGCATTCTTGTTTTTTTGTTGTTGTTTGTTTGTTTTTTTGAGATGCAGTCTCACTCTGTTGCCCAGGCTGGAGTGCAGTGACGCAATCTCGGCTCACCACAACCTCTGCCTCCTGGGTTCAAGTGATTCTCCTGCCTCAGCCTCCTGAGTAGCTGGGACTATAGGCACACGCTACCATGCCCGGCTAATTTTTGTATTTTTAGTAGAGACGGGGTTTCACTATGTTGGTCAGGCTGGTCTCGAATTCCTGACCTCGTGATCTGCCCGCCTCCGCCTTCCAGAAGTGCTGGGATTACAGGCGTGAGCCACCGTGCCCGGCCTGAGCATTCCTGTTGATGGTGGTCCGTAGGTAGGAGGTGGCAGGCTTCTGCTGGCTGGATCTCTGCTTCACGACCATGACACCTTTGCCGTAGGCTGCCGGCTCCACGCCCACAGTCTTGCAGTGAGTAAGCCCAATGTAGCGGAAGCAGTTGCAGGCTTTCAAATTATTGGGCTCGGTACTGTAGGTCTGCTTATTCCTCCTGATCAGGAAACTGGAGCAGTGCCAACCACCCATCGCAGATGCGCAGACATGGCGGCTTCTCTTGCAGCGACAGCCGGAGACCGAAAAAGTATCTATGGATTTTAAATGTTTTTTTGGGGGGGAGGGAGTCTGGCTCTTGTCGCCCAGGCTGGAGTGCAATGGCGTGATCTCAGCTCACTGCAACCTCTGCCTCCCAGGTTCAAGCAATTCTCCTGCCTCAGTGTTAGATATGAGTTCTAACTTTCTTTTTCAAAGAATCAATATGTTAGTATGTTCAATTCCTTGCCTTCTACTTTTTTTTTCTTTCTTTTTTGAGATGGAATCTCGCTCTGTCGCCCAGGCTGGAATGCAGTGGCGCTATCTCGGCTCACTGCAAGCTCCGCCTGCCGGGTTCATGCCATTCTCCTGCCTCAACCTCCTGAGTAGCTGGGACTACAGGCGCCCGCCACCACGCCCAGCTAATTTTTTTGTATTTTTAGCAGAGACTGGGTTTCACCTTAGCCAGGATGGTCTTGATCTCCTGACCTCGTGATCCAACCGCCTAGGCATCCCAAAGTACTTGGATTACAGGCATGAGCCACAGTGCTGGGCCTTTTGCCTACTTCTTTTAAATTTAACTTCCTTGGAAAGCAACCTTTTTCGATTACCTACTCCACCCAGACTCATTCTGATTACCTGCTCCACCCTAACTCATTACGATTACCTATCCCATCCTGACTCACTACCTGCTCTGTCATAACAATTTTTTCCCGCTAAACCACGCACTCTGTCACTCTCTTTAAATTAGCCAATCGGAATTAGTTTAGCCTGTGCAGTCTAACCCTAGCCAATAGGGGAAGGACACAGCAGCAGGGGCCACATGTGTCAGGGATAAGAACCCCAAGGGAACACCCTTCTATAGAAGTAACTTGCCTTGCTGAGAATTAAAAAGAAAACTTTATATTCAAGTGCTATTTCTTTTGCGGCACTGAAACTTTACTTATAACATCAGCCTCCCAAGTAGCTGGGATTACAGGGACTCGCCACCATGCCCGGCTAATTTTTGTATTTTTAGTAGAAACAGGGATTCACCAGGTTGGCCACTGGGATTACAGGCATGCCTCACTGTGCCCAGCCCTAAATGCTTATTTACTCTTTCTTAAAGTGAATCCAAATACATCTTTCTAGAGTCTCGCTCTGTTGCTCAGGCTGGAGTGCACTGGCTCAATCTTGGCTCACGGCAACCTCTGCCTTCTGAGTGTCAGGCCTCTGAGCCCAAGTTAAGGCATCATATATATCCCCTGTGACCTGCACATATACATCCAGATGGCCTGAAGCAACTGAAGATCCACAAAAGAAGTGAAAATAGACTTAACTGATGATATTCCACCATTGTGATTTGTTTCTGCCCCACCCTAACTGATCAATGTACTTTGTAATCTACCCCGCCCTTAAGAAGGTTCTTTGTAATCTCCCCCACCCTTAAGAAAGTTCTTTGTAATTCTCCCCACCCTTGAGAATGTACTGTGTGAGATCCACCCCCTGCCTGCAAAACATTGCTCCTAACTCCACCACCTATCCCAAAACCTATAAGAATTAATAATATGGCCAGGCATGGTGGCTCACGCCTGTAATCCCAGCACTTTGGGAGGCCGAGGTGGGTGGATCACAAGGTCAGGAGATCGAGACCATCCTGGCTAAAAAATACAAAAAAATTAGCCAGGTGTGGTGGCGGGTGCCCATAGTCCCAGCTACTCGGGAGGCTGAGGCAGGAGAATGGTGCGAACCTGGGAGGCGGAGCTTGCAGTGAGCTGAGATTGAGCCACTGCACTCCAGCATGGATGACAGAGTGAGACTCCGTCTCAAAAAAAAAAAAAAGAACTAATCATAATCCCACCACCCTTTGCTGACTCTCTTTTCAGACTCAACCTGCCTGCACCCAGGAGAAATAAACAGCCTTGCTGCTCACACAAAACCTGTTTGGTGGTCTCTTCACATGGATCTGCATGAAACTGAGTAGCTGAGATTACAGGCTCGCGCCACCACACCTGGCTAAT
>NW_012110919.1:15503698-15504810 GCF_000951035.1 Colobus angolensis palliatus | reverse complement strand
GTCTCGGCCTCCCAAAGTGCTGGGATTACAGGCTTGAGCCACCGCGCCCGGCCTATACTTATGATTTAAACAGGAGACAAATGGACTTACCATGAAAATCTTAGGGCCCATTAAGAATTATGATAAATCTACTCTGCCCTTGCTCTAGAAATGGAACAACAACAAAGCCTGAATGACAGCATATCTGTTTACAGCATGGTTTATTTTAAAGCCACTGTTGAGACCCATTACTCAGAACAAAAGACTTTTGAAAATATTCCTGGTCATTGACAGTGCATGTGGTCACCCAAGAGATGTGATGGAGACGTACAAGGAGATGAATGTTGTTTTCATGACTACTAACACAAAACCCATTCTGCAGCACAGGGATAAAGGAGTAATTTTGACTTTCAAGTCTTATTATTTAAGAAATGCTTATTATAAGGCTATAAGTGCCATAGACAGTGATTCCTCTGATGAATCTGGGCAAAGTAAGCTGAAAACCTTCTGGAAAGGATTCACCATTCCAGATGCCATTCAGAACATTCATGATTCATGGGAAAAAGTCAACGTATCAACATTAACAGGAGTTTGGAATAAGGTGATTCCAACCCTTATGAGTGACTTTGATGAATTCAAGACTTCAGTGGAGGAAGTAACTGAAGATATTGTGGACATAACAAGAGAACGAGAATTAGAAGAGAAGGCCAGGCATGATGGTGCACATCTAAAATGCTAGCACTTTGGGAGGCCAAGGTAGGAGGATTGCTTGAGCTCAGGAATTCAAGACTAGCCTGGGCAACATAGTGGGACCCTGTCTCTACAAAAAAAATTAAAAATTAGCTGGGTGGGCCAGGCACAGTGGCTCACACCTGTCATCCCAGCACTTTGGGAGGCCAAGGAGGGAGGATCACGAGGTCAGGAGATCGAGACCATCCTAGCCAACATGATGAAACTCCATCTCTACTAAAAATACAAAAAAATTAGCTGGGCATGGTGGCATGCGCCTGTAGTCCCAGCTACTTGGGAGGTTGAGGCAGGAGAATCACTTGAACCCAGGAGGCAGAGGTTGCTGTGAGCCGAGATCACGCCACTGTACTCCAGCCTAGGGACAGATTGAGACTCCATCTCAA
>NW_012110919.1:15497148-15497513 GCF_000951035.1 Colobus angolensis palliatus | reverse complement strand
GAAAAGAAAGGGCAAAGAAAGAAAGAAAGAAGAAAACAAAGAAAAGAAAGAAGGAAAGAAAGGCAGGCTGGGCACGGTAGCTCATGAGACTTCATCTCTACAAAAAATACAAAAATTAGCTGGGTATGGTGGCACATACCTGTGCTCCCATCTACTCGGGAGGCTGAGGTGGGAGGATTGCATGAGCCCAGGAGTTCAAGGCTGCAGTGAGCCAAGATCATACCACTGCACTCTAGCCTTGGCAATAGAGCAAGACTCCATTAAAAAAAAAAAAAGGAAAGAAAGAAGGAAAGACAGAAAGACATTGCTATATATAAAGGTTTCAAGGTTTCTTCCTATTATTATTAATTATTAATTTTTTTTTT
>NW_012110919.1:15480887-15496448 GCF_000951035.1 Colobus angolensis palliatus | reverse complement strand
TTTTTCGAGACAGTCTCGCTCTGTCGTCCAGGCTGGAGTGCAGGGGCACCATCTCGGCTCACTGCAAGCTCCACCTCCCAGGTTCAGGCCATTCTCCTGCCTCAGCCTCCTGAGTAGCTGGGACTACAGGCGCCCACCACCACACCCGGCTAATTTTTTTTTGTATTTTTAATAGAGATGGGGTTTCACCGTGTAAGCCAGGATGGTCTCGATCTCCTGACCTCGTGATCCGCCTGCCTCGGCCTCCGAATTCTTTTCTTTTTTTTAAGGATTTTATGTGGGACTGGCTCAGTTTGTCCAGCCAGATCACTTTTTTTTTTTTTTTAAACCGCGCCACCACACCCAGCTAACTGTTGTATTTTTAGTAGAAACGGGGTTTCACCATGTTATCCAGGCTGGTCTCAATCTCTTGACCTCGTGATCTGCCTGCCTCAGCCTCCCAAAGCGCTGGAATTGCAGGCATGAGCCACTGCACCTGGCCCAAAACCTATTAATTATTTCTTACTGCTAAGTATGGAGAACTCTTTGAGCTTATGAAGTTATTGATTAGTACACACCATTTAAAGGGCTCTAGAACCTTAGAATTGTTCATAATCTGATCCATAAATCCATTCCAGTAATCTATCCTAAGAAAATAATTCTGAATACAGCAAAAACTTCATGTACAAAGAAAAATATTTCTAACCTATTATTCCACAATAGCAAAAAATTGGCAATAGACTATTTGTCCAAATATAGTAGAATGGCTAAGTAAATACATGGACTATTTTGTAGTCATTGAGAAAATTAAGAACTTATGTAAAATATTAAATAATAAAACAGAACACAGTTTACAAAAAAGACATAAAATATTAATAGTGGCTATCTCTGGATGCAATTATATGTTTTTTTTGGTTTTTTTTTTGTATTTTATTATACTGTGGTCTCCAAATTAAAAAAAAATAAACATTTTTATAGACAAAACCAAAATGCTTAAAGAATATTTTGAGCCTCATTTATAAAATAAACCGAACAACCTCCCATGTCTCCTCATTCCCTATGGGAGAAAGCCTCTTTGCTTTTCAACTCTTACCTCTCATCATTCTCTGCCCCAGGCCTTGCGAGGTTTGCTCTAAATGAACACACCATGATGCTTTCTAAGTTGCTTTTGTTTACATCTTTAAATGTCTTACCCACTACCTTTGTCCACCTGGAAAACACCTATCCACCAGCAACTCTGTGATCCTACAGCCTTTAGAGATACCCGATTACACTGACATTGGAAGGGAGGCAGAGGCAAACAAGTAAAGTGATCTTAAAGAAAGAGGTTGTGCCTTACTCATCTTTTCTCTCCTGCCAGTGCTTGGCATACAAATAGGTGCCCAAAATGAATCTGTTGAATGAGTAAGTATCAATACCAAAGTGGTGAGAACTGAACTAGCTAGGGTACCTCTGCTCGTGAGGGGTTTTCATTTGTTGAAGGAAAACAATCCCCAAAGAGGCAACTGGGGAAGCAGACAGGCCTGGGCTTGACACAGCAACACTGAGCAAATTATTCAAATAGTGAGCATTTGCTTCCTCACAACAACAGAGTTAATTCTAACAACCACACAAAGCTGTTGTGAGGATTAAGAGAGATATGAGACACTGCCATAAAAAGAAACTCAAATAATAGCTCCTCTCCCATTTGCTGAAGGCATTAAAAGCATGTCCTCCATAAGCAGCCAGGAGACATGAATAATACACATCAGAACCCCCAAGCTAGTGACATATGGCATCCAGATGCATACTTTTGGCAAACTGCTGAAATCTTATGTCTGTTTTCCACATTTATAGCTATAGAATGTCAGCAGCTGCCAGACCAAATTAAGATGATTACATTGATGCTGTCTGTTCCTTAGATCAAAGCTCCTAGGAAGACACCCAAAGTATAGATACAAGTCTTCGTAAATCAACAGGCCCTGTGAGTGGCAGCTCATCCACAGGGATAGCAAAGGTGTATGTAGCTGGCATGGTGGCAGATTGTACAACTTCTGCCACCAGACATACCATCACATGTACGTGCGACATACACCATTACATCTAGGAACACCTATCATGATAGCGACACCATGAACATTATACATAAGACAGGTGAGGCAAGTCATGAAAGGTTCTATGAGATAGTCTCAGGAAGCAGTGGGAGGGACCACAAATTGCCAGTAGGTTCACAGAAAGCCAGCCATCCTGTATACTAATACTTTACTATGTTTTTATTTCCTCATCATAAGAAGGTGATATCACCATCTACTTGTGTGGTGGTGTTCTGAAGATTAAATAGGAGAACATGCATAAGCCTCTGGCACAGGGAGGATAGCATGTATGACTACTACCACTGCCTACACACAGGACATGAATGCCAGGCCTCCCGGTGCTGAGTTTCTCTCTCCAATACCAATCTCAGTAGAACTCAGTTGACCTTGATGGTTGTTTTCAAATAATAACCTTAATTTATGTAGACTGGCCAAAATACAGCCAAAAGAAGGAAGAAGAAAATGTTAGGGTGGAGAGAGAGGATCCCCTGGTAGCACAACTTCTCTTCTGGATTTTCTTTGAGAGGTGATATACTGCAAACACAGGAATTCACGGGGCACTCACTCCATTACCAATCCAGTTAGGCAGCACACAGGCCCTCCGTTCTAAAGGAAAATAAAAGGAATTTGCTGGGGGGAGAAAAAACAAGCCACACACACAAGCAAGTCTAATTCCTTTAGACAGGAAGCACACCTGCCTAAGATACTACAGTATTCCCAGTGCTTAGTATACAGAGCCTAGTGCACAGCAGGCACTCAATAAATATGCTGAATGAATAAATGCACCCATCTGATTCTATACCAAATATTCCTGTCTACCAATTACTCTTCTGACTCTTTAAATACCCACTATGATCCAGGCCCTGGGAAGATTATGTAGCCAACACTGGTGTGAAAAATCATACCTATGGAGGGTTCTTTTGGAGCCTAGAAGAAACAGATAAAGGAGGCGTTTATTCATGAAACCAGCACTTAGAGACTGCATCAGCAGTTCCAGCTCCATGATGGCAAGCTCCTGGAAGACATGAACCAGATCACATCTCTCCTGTGTGGCTAGGGCCAACTGCACGTGTAGAATGGTGTTTCTCCTATGCTTGGGACAAATACGTCTCACAAAACCAAAACTGTGTTAATATTCATGCTTCCCACTTGCCTTAGAACGGGGTATAAAACTTGTTTTTTTTTTGATATGGAGTCTTGCTCTTGTTGCCCAGGCTGGAGTGCAATGGCACAATCTCGGCGCACTGCAACCTCCGCCTCCCGTGTTCAAGTGATTCTCCTGCCTCAGCCTCCTGAGTTGCTGGGATTACAGGCGCCCACCACCATGCCTGGCTAATTTTTGTATTTTTAGTAGAGACGGGATTTCACCATGTTAGCCAGGTTGGTCTCACACCTATAATCCCAGAATTTTGTGAGGCCGAGGGCGGTGGATCACCTGAGGTTGGGAGTTGAAGACCAGCCTGACCAATGTGGAGAAATCCCATCTCTACTAAACATATAAAATTAGCCGGGCATGGTGGCTCATGCCTGTAATTCCAGCTACTCGGGAGGCTGAGGCAGGAGACTCGCTTAAACCTGGGAGGCAGAGGTTGCAGTGAGCTGAGACTGCACCTTTGCACTCCAGCCTGGGCAACAAGAGCAAAACTTCGTCTCAAAATAAATACATAAATAAACATAGTGAGAAGACTGGCGTTTCACATTTTTTGCATTTTTTTAGCATCGGTCCTAATAAAAGACAACTAGATTCCCATATTTGCTTCTGGGTTAATTTTTTGCAATATATGTTGTTTTGGTAGAAGTAAATGAAAAATCCAGTCTCACACAGAAAAGTAGTTGGAAAAGGAGAAAGTAAATAGATTTTTCAGTCACTGCACCTCCCCTCTGGCAATACACATTTAAAAACATAAGAATAGTCTGAAAAATGATAAAGTAATGAGGACATTTAAGATAGAGCAAGGGGGCTGGGTGTGGTGGCTCATGCCTGTAATCCCAGCAATTCGGGAGGCCGAGGTGGATGGATCACCTGAGGTCAGGAGTTCGAGACCAGCCTGACCAACATGGAGAAACTCCATCTCTACTAAAAATACAAAATAAGCCAGGTGTGGTGGCGCATGCCTGTAATCCCAGCTACTTGGGGGGCTGAGAAAGGGCAATCACTTGAACCCAAGAGGTGGAGGTTGTGATGAGCCCAGATCGTGCCATTGCCCTCCAACCTGGGCAACAAGAGCAAAACTCCATCTCAAAAACAAAAACAAAAACAAAACAAAGAAAGAAAGAGCAAGGTAAGTATAACTGGGGGACCACTGGGACAAAAGTCAATTCAAAATCCAATGCTTATTTTCTGGAACTGAAAATAAAGTTCATACATGTATTAAATCACAGACTCTTAAAACTTCCTTAGCCACTTAGTAACAGTTTTAGAAATAAAACATCTCCCATTTGTTACCAAAAAATGCAAGTTTTCCAGATTCAGAGAGTAAATCCTTACAAATCATGCCCCCTAAGCACTTAGTGCATTCATCCTGCCCATCTCTTCTGATGTTACCTCCTTTACATTTCCCATCCTTGAAGGACATGTTCATTAGCTTTATCTTATATTAGCTTAATTTGCTTGTTTGGTTATTGTTCTGTTTGGTTATTTTTCTCCAATTCACAGCAAGTTGCAAGTGACTTAAGTTTCCCAGGAAAATTTATATATTTATTTTTTTTATTTTTATTTTTTATTTTTTGAGACAGAGTCTCGCTCTGTCGCCCAGGCTGGAGTGCAGTGGCCAGATCTCAGCTCACTGCAAGCTCCGCCTCCCGGGTTTACATCATTCTCCTGCCTCAGCCTCCCGAGTAGCTGGGACTACAGGCGCCCGCCACCTCGCCCGGCTAGTTTTTTGTATTTTTTAGTAGAGATGGGGTTTCACTGTGGTCTCGATCTCCTGACCTCGTGATCCGCCCGTCTCGGCCTCCCAAAGTGCTGGGATTACAGGCTTGAGCCACCACGCCCGGCCGAAAATTTATATTTTTATAAAAGGCTACTTTTGGACCCAGAAGAAATTTTATATATTGAGATTTCCTGTCATATTATGGAGTATTTAGGGGCAAGAGCCTTCCTTGATGAAGGAATAGAGGGTCACTGTAGGGGAGACAGACAACACGGTATTATGGAAATAACATAGGCTTCAGAATTACACAGGCCTGTGTCCAAATTATAGAGCCAGTATTTATATGAAGTTAGGGAGTTTTTGTTGTTGTTGTTGTTTGGGTTTTTTGTTTGTTTGTTTTTTGAGACGGAGTTTCGCTCTTGTTGCCCAGGCTGGAGTACAATGGCGCAACCTTGGCTCACCACAACCTCTGCCTCCCGGGTTCAGGCGATTCTCCTGCCTCAGCCTCCTGAGTAACTGGGATTACAGGCATGAGCCACCATGCCCAGCTAATTTAGTATTTTTAGTAGAGATGGGGTTTCTCCATATTGGTCAGGCTGGTCTTCAACTCCCAACCTCAGGTGATCCACCCGCCTCAGCCTCCCAAAGTGCTGGGATTACAGGTGTGAGCCACTGCACCAGGTCAATGTTAAGGAAGTTAATTGACTTTTCTGGGATTCAATTTCCTCATTTATAAAATATAGAGAATATCTTCCTTGCTGAGTTCATGTGAGGATAGGTGACTAAACTTAACCCAGCATAGTCCATGTAAAACAGGAACTAACACTCTATATGTGGTAGTTATTATGTGATGCTCTCTGTGTTAGAGAACCTATCTTTAGAAACATCAAGTAATATGTCTTGCCACACAACTACCTCATTCCTCCTGACCCTAGAAATGAAACTTACATGCCAATTGTTCATATCTCCCAATTGCCATATATCTTTCTCTGTCTAGTTGAATCCTTTCTTTGTTTTTTTCTGTTTGTTTGTTTTTGTTGTTGCTGTTGTTGTTCTGAGATGGAGTCTCACTCTGTCACCCAGGCTGGAGTGCAGTGACGCGATCTTGGCTCACTGCAACCTCCGCCTGCTAAGAAGGGTTCCAGCGATTCTCCTGCCTCAGCCTCTTGAGTAGCTGGGACTGCAGGCACACGCCACCACACCCAGCTAATTTTTTTTATTATTTAGTAGAGATGGGGTTTCACCATATTGGCTAGGCTGGTCTCAAACTCCCAACCTCAGGGAATCCAGCCACCACACCCAAGTGCTGGGATTACAGGTGTGAGCAACCACGCCAGGCCCTATCTTTGTATTCGTTTGGAGACTGAGCAGAGACTGTCAATGCCTAGGACTCTGCTTCCTTTAAGCTACTAGGCATGTAGTTTACCTCCTCTTCCTAATCTGGAGGGGCCCACTTTTCCTAATAGAAATGATGGTGCTGGCCACTAGGAGATTCTTTTTGTTTTTTGAAACAAGGTCTCACTCAGGAATCCAGGCTAGAGTGCAATGGTGCAATCATAGATCACTGTAACCTTGAACTCCTTGGCTCAAGCAATCTTCCTGCCTCAGCCTCCTTAGTAGCTAGAACTACAGGCTCATGCCACTATGCCTGGCTAATTTTTTAATTCTCTATTTTTGTAGAGACAAGCTCTCACTCTGTTGCCCAGGCTGGTCTCAAACTCCTGGCCTCAGGCGATCCTAACCACCTTGGCCTCCCAATGTGTTGGGATTAGAGGCATGAGTCACCAACAGGCCTAGATTAGATTCTTAATAATGTTTGCCTGTGAGCCCTTGGGATTTTCTGACCCACAAAAAAGGAGCACTATGGTCCTAGAAAGAAACTTTCTGTTATACTCCACCAACCTTTCTCTCCCTGGGATTTCCCAGTAGCACTTTTCATGGATCTTTTACCTTTACTGATCTTTATATGTCCCTGCCAAAATTTCTGAATGCATCTCAATTTATATTTAATTCAAATACTATGTGCATTACTTATTAGAAAGGAGACAATTTTGCAAAAACAAAGTTACCATAAAACCAGCAAATACTGTATCTGTAACTAGATTCATGAGTAATAAGAAGAATAATTTCAATAACAGGAAACTCTGGGTAATACCAAGGCTATAAACTAGGTAAAGGCTAAAGGTAAATATCATTAGCTCCAGGAGAGTACCCTGTCTAAATGACTAGTGAGCTAGCAAGTGCTCACTAAACAATAAAAACCTCAAGGAAGACAAATTAAAGCCAGGTAGAATAAATAAAATAAAATGTACAGTCAGCAGCTATGATTTACATATTAAACAGAAACTTACCTGTTTGATCAAGTTCAAGCACAAAATAAGGAACACACAGAGATTTAAATAACTTCTTTACCTGGAAGAAGTCGAAAAACAAGGAGGAAAATGAAAAATGAGGTTACAACCAACAGGAGAATCTCTTATCCAGCTTCATTACTTCCTTTCTCAACCAGCCTTCACCTTTGAAAACTTTCCAATTCACTTTTATGTAACCCATAAGATTCTCCCTGTTGACAGTAATGATATTTAAGAGTATTTGAAGTCTGTTGATTCTATTCAATTGTCAATGATTCATCTGTATCGCTTCATAAGTTACATTTTATATGTTTAGTGACTCAGTCTACCTCATTATAAAATGGATTTAATACCATATTTAAAAAAGCATTGGAACACTTAATGTTTCCAAAGCATTATGTGGCAAACCTGAGAAAAATATATTCTTACAATAGTCAAAGTATTATTTCTTTTTTGGCTGAGTAATCTTCAACCAATAAATCAGTTACAAAAAAAGCTATTATGCCCTGAGACTGTTAAATAAAACAAACAAACAAAAAATCATATGCTCATGGTTATACAAATTATACCGATAAAAAACAAAATTTTATTTAAAAGTTACTTTTACCACTAGATAACATTTAAACTACTGACACAAGAGACTTTTATGTACAAGACACAAACAGCCTGTCAAATAATTTAGGAAAGTTTAGAACCATATTCCTCCAGTTATACAATAAAATTTAAAAGGCCAGAGTAGCCTGAAGTTCACAGAGATGATCAATGAGGAAAATGTATTCTTGAAAAACAAAAAACAAAAAAAGTCTCATTCTAACCTTAACTACTAAAACAGTAGACTTCCTATTGTATAGAAGTACACTGGGAGATTTCTGTCATTTTTATAGGACCAAATTCAACATTTTGATAAAATGGGAAAATAAGTTCATTCATTCAACATCATTAGTCTTCTTTTTATTTTTTTATTTTTTTTTTGAGACGGAGTCTTGCATTGTTGCCAGTGGAGTGCAGTGGCACTATCTCGGCTCACTGCAATCTCTGCCTCCCAGGTCCAGGCAATTCTCCTGCCTCAGCCAACCAATTAGGTGGGACCACACCCAGTCAATTTTTGTATTTTTAGTAGAGATGGGGTTTCACCATGTTGGCCAGGATGGTCTCAATCTTCTGACTTCGTGATCTGCCCACCTCAGCCTCCCAAAGTGCTGGGATTACAGGCGTGAGCCACCACACCCGGCCAGTAGTCTTTTTCTTAAACTCTTTTAGATGGCACCTAAGCCCCAGTCTGAATCTGAATTCAGTTCCCCCCACCACTCTGAAACAGCTATAAGAAACGAATATTGCAATTCTGAAAAGGTGGAGAGGATTATCTTTGCACTTTAAAACCTCTTCACAGCCAGATGCATGCAAAACACATACGGTAACTAATGTGTTATGCAAGAGTGGAAAGCTACATTATGCAGAAGTTAGTTTCCTTATGGGCACTTTCCAACTTGAATTAATGCAAATGACATTACTCATCCCAGAGAGACATGCACATTCATCAGACCAAGTACCAATATAAAAACAAAGTTTCTCAGCCAGGCATGGTGGCTCACACCTGTAATCCCAGCACTTTGGGAGGCTGAGGCAGGTGGATCACGAGGTTAGGAGATCAAGACCATCTTGGCTAACATAGGGAAACCCCGTTTCTACTAAAAATATAAAAAAATTAGCCGGGCATGGTGGCGGACGCCTGTAGTCCCAGCTACTCGGGAGGCTGAGGCAGGAGAATGGTGTGAATCCGGGAGGTGGAGCTCTGATTTACTCATATCCCACTTGTTAAATAAGATGATTAAATAAAAACTAAAGAAAAAAACCTGGGAACATTCTACTTCAAGGTAATTTAAATAAATAAATAAATGTGAACAGCTAAGTATATGAGTCGTATACCCTCAGAAGAAATTCACCACTTTACCAGGAAAAGCACCTAATCATCTTTCACGGCCAAAGACTAGAAAATTAATTTCCAAATTAACTGGCATCAATCTGAAAACAATCTGAAATCAACAAGGTAAAACCAGGGGATGTTTATCTAGAAGACCTGACATACCCAGTGATTGTTTGGATAATGACATTAAATAAATTTGCCAGGATAACTATATGTTGTTGTTGCTGTTGTTGTTGTTGTTGTTGAGACAGTTGCACTTTTGCTGCCCAAGCTGGAGTGCAATGGCGCGATCTCAGCTCACTGCAGACTCCACCTCCCGGGTTCAAGCAATTCTGCCTCAGCCTCCCGAATAGCTGGGATTACAGGCCTGCACCAACACACCCGGCTAATTTTTGTATTTTTAGTAGACATGGGGTTTCTCCATGTTGGTCAGGCTGGTCTCCTGACCTCAGGTGATCTGCCTGCCTCGGCCTCCCAAAGTGCTGGGATTACAGGTGTGAGCCACCGCGCCCGGGCAACTGTATGTTTAAATAAGAATGCAAATAACTAACACAAATGTTATAGGAAAAGTTCTTCATTCCCAGGTTAGTTTTAATTCAGTAAAACTGGGGAAATACAGGCAAGGCTTTGCATTTTCAGGGATAGGCAGGAGAGCTGGAAAATGAGGGAGTTAGTAGATTTCAGAGATAACAGTAAGAATAAGAACATTCTGGGGCATAATGGGGACTAAAAAAAGAAAAAAAAAAAAGAAAAATGACAGGTCAAAGAGACCTGGAATTGCAAGGAGCACACTGATGATCCATCACTAGTAGCAATCCTGACCGCTAGCCCAACTCTTCATTCCAGAACTAGGGCAGGGTTAAAATTGGAATTTTCTGTTTACTTACTTATTTTATTTCTTAATTTTTATTTCATTTTATTGATTGATTGATTGATTGATTGATTGATTGATTTAGATAGAGTGTTGCTCTATTACCCAGGCTGTAGCTCAGTGGCACGATTTGGCTCACTGCCACCTCAGCTTCCTGAGTTTTTTTTTTTTTTTTTGAGACGGAGTCTTGCTCTGTCACCCAGGCTGGAGTGCAGTGGCCGGATCTCAGCTCACTGCAAGCTCCACCTCCCGGGTTCACGCCATTCTCCTGCCTCAGCCTCCCGAGTAGCTGGGACTACAGACACCCGCCACCTTACCCGGCTAGTTTTTTTTTGTATTTTTTAGTAGAGACGGGGTTTCACCGTGTTAGCCAGGATGGTCTCGATCTCCTGACCTCGTGATCCGCCCGTCTCGGCCTCCCAAAGTGCTGGGATTACAGGCTTGAGCCACCACACCCGGCCAGCTTCCTGAGTTTTAAGTGATTCTCATGCCTGTGCCTCTTGAGTAGCTGGGATTACAGGCGTTCACCACCACAACTGGCTAATTTTTGTAGTTTTAGAAGAGACAGGGTTTCACCATGTTGCCTAGGCTGATCTTGAACTCCTGGCCTCAAGTGATCTGCCTGTCTCAGCCTCCCAAAGTGCTGGGATTACAGGTGTGAGCCACCATGACCATATGTATTTATTTTAGAGACAGAGTCTCACCCTGTCAGCCAGGCTAGAGTGCAGGGGCATAATCATAGTTCACTGTAACCTTGAACTCCTGGGCTCAAGTGATCCTCTTACCTCAGCCTCCTGAGAAGCTAGGATTACAGGCACATGCAAACCATGCCAAGATATATATATATGTTCTTTTTTTTTTCCATAAAAATAGAGTCTTGTTATGTTGCCCAGACTGGTCTCAAACTCCTGGCTTCAGATGAACCACTTGCCTTGGCCTCCCAAAGCATTAGGATTATAGGCATAAGCCACTGTGCTCAGCTCTCAATTCTTTAATAATGTTTGAAAATATAAGCAGAGTGACTGAATGCCTGGCACATAGATGGCACTCAAATGGTAGCTATTAATCCACTGATAGGATTAACTGTACTTAGCATTAAGTCAGGTGTTTGTTGATTACCATTTAATCTAGCCTCAGTACTGACAGAAGGAAGATTAACCACCCGAGGTTAGTCCTGATAGGAAAACGAAAAATGCAAGTAGTTATTTTATTTAACAAACACCAATACAGTGTTTACTATGTGTCAAGTATGTTCTATGGCTTTTATAAATATTTATTAATTTAATCCTCCTAACAAACTTATGATATAGGTACTATTATTATCCACATTTTACACATGGGAAAACTGTACACCACAGGTAAACAACTAAAGTCACATGCCTGATAAATCACAGAACCAAGATCCACCCACACTCTGACTTTAAAGTCTAGGCTCTTAACCATTGTCTGGTAATGAAAAAGACTAGACAAGCACATAATTTCAGAACTAAGAAAACCCTCAGGCTGGGCGCAGTGGCTCATGCCTATAATCCCAGCACTTTTGGAGGCCGGGGCAGGAGGATCATAACAAGGTCAGGAGTTCAAGATCAGCCTGGCCAACATAGTGAAACCCCATCTTTTCTAAAAATACAAAATTAGCAAGGCATGGTGGCCTGCACCTGTAGTCCTAGCTACTCGGGAGGCTGAGGCAGGAGAATTGCTTGAACCAGGAGGCGGAGGTTGCAGTGAGCCAAGATCACACCATTGCACTCCAGCCTGGGCAATAGAGTGAGACTCTATCTCAAAAACAAAAACAAAAACAAAACCCTCAATAAGCAACTAGCTCAAGCCCTTCATTTTAAAGATTAAAAAAAAAGGAAGTGGCAGGTGGTGTGGGGGTGGGGGCAGTAGGTTCCAAAAGCAGACAAGAATTGCAGAACTAGATAACTAAGCCCCCAGAGGACAAGAATTACATAGCAGTTTTCTAATGCCCAGCCCTCTTCTAAATTCTCTAACACTTACTGCCTGTCCAATCATGTAGAATTTAGCAAGGGTTATATGAGATCATTTTTCTTCTTAAGCCTATGTTCTGCCCTCTCAGTTGAGCTAAATCCCCAGGGATGGGACCTGTGTCTTCCGCCTCTTTGCAGTCCTACTCACAATATGATGTCCTACAGGAAAGGCATCACTATCCCATTGATTGGGATGAAGCCTAAGGTGGCATCGATGCATAATGTGTTCAGGAGAGAGACAAGGATGAAAGGGTCTCCCTACTTCAGTGTTTTCACTGCCCACCTTCCTTTATCTTTACTTGGGAAAAAAGTACGCGTGTGCACAGGCACACACAGGCACACACACACGTGCGCAAAGCGAGAGAGAGAAAGAGAGTCCAAAAAGCCCATAAGCCCATTTATTTCTATGTAAGGCTTCCAGAATAAAAAGGCTTCTGAATTCAAGCTCCTTGAGATCTGGAAAGTAAGTCATGGGGCAGACAAGTTGAGAGAAAATTAAACTTAATAATAAATTAACCTCCCAGTGAACCTGGACAGATGGCCACTTATGTTTACCTAAGGCTCCATTGTGTAGGCCTAGAGCTAAACTTCAGTGACACGTAAATGCCCTCAGTCTTACTATGAAGCACCAGACAGATCACGTTTGCCTTTCAATTCTCAACCTGGTTTATTCAGGGTGGACTAAACTAATCCTCCCCATGGCTGTAACCACTGACCTTTTCTCTTTGATAACCTAAGATTAAGAACCAAGTAGGAAACAGTTTATTCTTTGTGAAGTTATATTCCCCATAATAAACCACAGCAAGAAGAGATATTTATCAAAATTTGGTAGTACCCTAAGTAACCGTTCCTTATAAAATATTCCCTACAGATGTATCTGAAAGGACAGTACATCAACTGGTTTGGTAACTCCCGCACCCTAACCTTATCTGAACTTGACTACCTGAAAACATCTCATACTTCCCAAAAGCTCAGAAAGAGATTATTCAAGCAGTATTGTGTTATCAAAACCGCATTTTACAATTACTCTAAAGCAACTTACACCTACAGACACTTTTCCTTTTTTTTTTTTTTTTTGAGACGGAGTCTCGCTCTGTTGCCCAGGCTAGAGTGCAGTGGCACAATCTCGGCTCACTGCAACCTCTGCTCCCGGGTTCAAGTGATTCTTCTGTCTCATCCTCCCGAGTAGCTGGGACTACAGGCGCATGCCACCACGTCGGGCTAATTGTTGTATTTTTAGTAGAGACAGGGTTTCACTACATTGGCCAGGATGGTCTTGATCTCTTGACCTTGTGATCCGCCCGCCTTGGCCTTCCAAAGTGCTGGGATTACAGGTGTGAGCCACTGCGCCCAGCCTGCATACACTCTTCCTAAAGGTGAAATCCAATTCTTTACACTTGAGCTCAAAAGTCTGTCAAATTGCTACAATTCCATTTAAACCCCTTGAGCTTAAAGCCTTACCTCAGCACAGCGTGTGCATGTGGACCTACTGAAGATGACCACAGAGTGACCGTCTATATAGGCCTGAAGCAGGGCTCTGAGGTCTGTAGTGGCCGTGCTGGTGAATCCTGTTGGGTTCTCTGGCAAAGTTTTACCAGGGTGATGATCTTTAGCTAGAAGTAATGGAAGTAAGGATGGTAATTATCACAAAGGAAAACATGATGATGCATTTTCTAATATTAGGTTCACTCTAAGAGCATTACCATTTCAGTCCCACAGGCCAAAATAAGGAATCTGAGGAAGGAAGGACTCTAATGAAGATTATAGATTTAGTTCTTTCATCTGACTGGAACCTCTGACAAATTATTCAATATTCCTGACTCAGATCACACTCAAGATATGTTCTCGGGGGATCCTGCCAAGTAACAAGCCATAATTGGAAGATTCCCTGGATGCAGGAAAATAAGTAACAGGTCCGAAATACTGAGGCCACATTTTATGCCATCTCTATTCCCAACCATGGTTTAACTGCAGAGAGGCCAAATGTCAGACAGATGTCCCCTTCCAACACAACTCTGCTTACAGACATAGGGGCAGACCTCTCAAAGCAAGGTTTACCCATTTTCTCCCAGGCTAACTCCTGGATAAGCAGATACAGGATCTTCAGGCAAGATGCAGCAAGATTGCAATAAAAATACTTGCTGTGGATTCTCTGTTTTCTCCTCAGGATTTTGTGCTGGCCCAATCAGGCATCAAAATAAACATGATCCAGCTTAGTGGTATGTTATCCCCACATGACAGCACTGTCATCCTGGGCATCATCACCAGTCAAAACCACCAAGAGATTGCTACCTCCAGCTTGTAAAAATGTTTAAACTAGCCGTCTTCTTCAGGACCCACAAATAAACCAAGTTCAAGCCCGCCCTTACTACTTGCTCCTTAGGTGATTTCTTCTCATTTCTGCTGATCCAAGTAAGCCATTCATCCTTCTTCAATCTCCTTATCATCTTCATAGTTGGTATGTGTATTTATCCAGAACTAGACAGAGGGTTAATGTTTGTATGCCTCCTTTCATTTAATCCTTCCAGCAATATCGTTAGGTGGGTACTGCTACCATCATCCCCATTTTACAAACAAGGACACAGACTCAGAGAGGTTATGCAATGTCCTCAGGGTTGCACAGCTTACAATAAGTAATGTAGCTAAAATTCAAAGTTAGGTTATCATTCTCTAGAACCTACACTTTAAAAAAAAAACAGGTTTAAAATAGAGAAGTCTTTTGGAAACATAGCTTTTAATTTTGATCAAGTCAAATATATCTTTTTCTTTTTTGCTTGTGCTTTTGGTGTCATTGTCATATATAAGAAACTATAGCCTATTCCAAAGTCACAGGGATTTTACTTTTTTTCTAAGTGTCTTATAGTTTTAGTTCTTACTTTAGGACTATGATCCATTTAAAGTTAATTTTCAGGTGTTGTGTGAGGCAGGCATCCAACTTTCTTCTTTTGCATGTGGATAACCTGCTGTCTCAGCACTATTTGTTGAAATGACTAACCTTTCCCTATTGATATGTCTTGCCACCCTTGTCAAAAATCAATTGACCATAAATGTAAAGGTAGAGCCCATGCTTTTAACCAGTATGTTATACTGTCACTACACCTAGACTGATATTTAAATGGTGTTAATAAAATCAGCTAAATTCCCAAAATGTTTATTATTAATCATTATTATTATTAATCATTATCTCTAGTAAGCTTTCACTTTCATCATACTTTTGGTACTATGTGTTTTTAAACCATGAACATGTATTATTTTATAAAAATAGTTTTTAGAAAGTAGTTAATTTAAGAAATTTTTAAATAACCTCTATCATACAATGTCAATTTAGGGTCAACAACCAAGAGACTGTTTTATTATATACCAGACAATCAAATGTTACTAATCCTTAACATATGGATAGAAAAGTGAGGCCGGGCGCGGTGGCTCAAGCCTGTAATCCCAGCACTTTGGGAGGCCGAGACGGGCGGATCACGAGGTCAGCAGATCGAGACCATCCTGGC
>NW_012110919.1:15476372-15480671 GCF_000951035.1 Colobus angolensis palliatus | reverse complement strand
TTGCAGTGAGCCAAGATCATGCCACTGCACTCCAGCCTGGCTACAGAGCAAGACTCCATCTCAAAAAAAAAAAAAAAAAAAAAAAGAAAAGTGAAAAGGAACATAGAAATATCCTAATGTTTGAGATATAAGTGCTATGATCTGAATGCTTCTAGACCTCTAAAATTTCTGTGTCAAAATCTTAACTCTCAAAGTGACAGCATTAGAAGGAGGGGCCTTTGGGAGGTGATTAGGAGCCCTCCAGAATGGGATTGGCACAGTTAAGAAAGAAACTCCAGAGAGCCCATCTCCCCTTCCACCATGTGAGGACACAGCAAGAAGGTACCTACTGAGAATCAGGAAGTGGGCCCTCACCAGACATGGAATCTACTGGCACCTTGATCTTGGACTTTCTAGGTCACAGAACTGTAATAAATTGTTTTCCCTTGTTGATAAGCCTCCTAGTTTATGTTATTTTGTTTTACCAGCCTGAACAGATAAGAAAATGAGAAGTGGGTTCTTCTTAAAGAAAAACTAGCTTGTTGTAATTTCTCGCTTGTTGTAGTTTCTCTGGGCAGGGGGCTGTGGCTCATGCCTGTAATCCCAGCACTGGTAGGCTGAGGCAGGAGAATCGCTTGAACCTGGGAGGCAGAGGTTGCAGTGAGCCAAGATCGTGCCACTGCACTTCAGCCCAGGAGACAGTGCAAGACTGTATCTCAAAAAAAGAAAAACTAACATTTTGTGCCAATTAATTATAGGATCCCAGAAGAGCAATAGGACTTATTTGTTGCAGAGTATACCAGATCAGTCTATACCTATAGTATCTGCCTTCCATAAGTAGAAGGAAGCCTCTCAACCCTTATTTGCATCTGAATAAGCAAGACTTCCTAGGTCTCATCCTTATCCTTAACCTACTGAATCAGACTTGCAAGGCAGGGGCCTAAGCATGCATATTTGTGTGTGTGGCCAGCTGCAGTGGCTCACGCCCGTAATTCCAGCACTTTGGGAGGCTGATGCAGTTGGATCACCTGAGGTCAGGAGTTTGAGACCAGCCCGACCAACATGGTGAAACCCCATCTCTACTTAAAATATGAAAATTAGCTGAGTGTTGTGGCACACGCCTGTAATCCCAGCTACTTGGGAGGCTGAGGCAGGAGAATTGCTTGAACCTGGGAGGTGGAGGTTGCAGTGAGCCAAGGTTGCACCACTACACTCTAGCCTGGGCAAAAGAGTGAGACTCTGTCTCCAGTAATTAAATAAGTAAATAAATAAATAAACAAACATATTTATGTGTGTATATATTTATATATGTTCACACACGTATATGCATATGTTTTAAATGTTCACTGGTAGTTCTAATGCATACTCTTAATTAAGAACTATTGGACTAAAGCAACATGACACATGACTATAGCCTCATCGATGACACTTCAAAATTTTAAAATTAAACTCTAGTTCTCATTTTCTGTTCTCTATTTGTCTTATTTTAAAAAGTAATGTAGAAGTAAACATTTCTCATGGTAACATCTCAAGAGAAGAGAATCACAGAATGTTAGCTTGGGACAGACATTTGGGGTCACTAGGCCAACTGTGTTCATTCTACTGATGAGGAAACTGAGGTCCAGTCAGGTAATTAATTGGTATCAGCGTCAGAGCTGTCACACAAGCCTCCTGATTCCGTAACGCCTTACTGACTCCTTCGATTTCATGGGATGACTGACTCTAAAAGCAGGTGACAATTCCTTACATAACATCTATGCCAAGGGCACCACCCAACTATTAGGCTCAGATATTTGCCAAGACACAGAACAGAGAAGGCCATCACAAGGAAAGGAATAACTTCTGTGATTAAGAAGAATTGCATTCTTACTGGGGAGAGACTGTTTATCAAAAAAAAAAAAAAGTACAAATAGATAGAAAGATAAATAGGTAAGTAAATAAATCATAAGAGGTTAGCCACTACCTGTAATCAAAATCATCAGAATTTTCCTTAAATTCTGCCTCTAACAAAAAAGGAAAATAAAAATTATTTATGTTTATCATTTGCTTATAATTTTCCCCCTCAATTTTGAAATAAAATTTGAAGCAGCATTCAAAGAAATATGTTAAGTAAATGTTATAAGAACAGCACAGAACCAGATAGTGAGTAAAATGCAGATAAAACTGTAATGAGCCAGGCGTGGTGGCTCATACCTGTAATCCCAGCACTTTGGGAGGCCAAGGCGGGCAGATCGCCTGAGGTCAGGAGTTCGAGACCAGCCTAGCCAACATGGTCAAACTCTGTCATATTGAAAAACACAAAAATTAGCCAGGCATAATGGTGGGTGTCTGTAATCCTAGCTACTCAGGAGGCTGAGGAGGGAGAATCACTTGAACCCGGGAGGTGTAGTTTGCAGTGAGCCGAGGTTGCGTCATTACACTGCAGCCAGGGCAACAAAGTGAGGCTCTGTCTCAAAAAAAAAAAAAAAAACTGTAATGATAAGTTGCTTCCATTTTGTCCCAACTTTTTTGCCTAAGATCAATTCCTAATATTTGGATCCATGAAGTACTTACTGTCCACTTGTAAAAACTGAAACTAAAGAGTAATAATAAAATAGGCTCCCTACTTGTTTTTATACAAGTAAACAGAGATCAGTAAAAGAGATTAGATAGACCAGAAAGAGACAAACACAGAATCAGTTATGATTTTAAAAAAAGCCATCACATGACCAGGCACAGTGGCTCACATCTGCAATCTCAGCACTTTGGGAGACTGAGGTGGGCAGATCACGAGGTCAGGAGATCAAGACCATCCTGGCCAACATGGTGAAACCCTGTCTCTACTAAAAATACAAAAATTAGCTGAGTACGGTGGTGCACGCCTGTAATCCCAGCTATTCAGGAGGCTGAGGCAGGAGAATGGCTTGAACCCAGGAGGCAGAGGTTGCAGTGAGCCAAGATCATGCCACTGCACTCCAGCCTGGCTACAGAGCAAGACTCCATCTCAAAAAAAAAAAAAAAAAATCACGAAGCAATAAAATATACTTTCAAAATAGTATGGTAATGATGACTTGATAATTTGGGGAAAAGTTTTTTCACTTTATTATTGTATAACACAGCATATTGAATGGAACCTTTTCTATATCTCTAGTGAGTAACAACTTCCAAACTCAGAAGTAAATACAAACAAAAAGACCAACAGAGTATAGTGTAAAATAATAATAGTTATTTGGGTTTTTTTCCCCCAAATCAATAGGTCTTTTATTGTATCATTTAAATATCACAAATAGGTCTGATATCCTTGTTTTTAACTGTTTGTGGCTCGCTGAATCAAAGCCACTGAATATGAAACAAGGTCAGCGTCATTTCCTTCAAGGCTTAATTCATCTTTCTGGGCTTGAGATACTGAACAAGCAACACCTGGCCTCATCCAAACTCTGCGGATGTAGTTTTCAGCCAAGAAATTTCGGATTTCAACAAGAGACCCATTCTCCTGGATAAGGACGTTGATGGGGAAGTGAGCATACACAGAGCTCATCTTGTAACGGAAGCCCATTGTAACACCCTTGTTACACCCTTCTGTGCATGACTACAAACACTCCGAATGGTAGCCAGCTCCTTTCTGTTTCCCCACCATTTGTCAACCTGGTGCCTCTTTTTTTTTCTGAGTTCTTTCTACATTGATGTGATCTGAAGTCCCTCCCCAGGTTTCCTCTGGGGCCCTTTACAATCACTGTGTGTCCCTTCAGAGTAATGTCAACAGTCTGATTGCTGAGAATGATCTTCATTCTTGCAGTAGATGCAGCAAAGATAGATAATAGTTTTGTATAAGGTAAAAGAGCAGCATAGGGAAAACACTTATAGGGAAAAAAAAAGAATAAAACAACAAAAAGAACTCCAACAAATTGCTAAGAAAACAACAGGACCACAAATGATAAAATGAATAAAGAACAAAAACAGCCAACTCATTAGAAAGAAAATAGCAAAGAAAATAGAATAAAAGATTTATTTATTTTATTTTTACATCATAATGAAATGCAGTTTCACATGATTGAATGTTATTTCTTACATACAAAAAAAAAAAAAATGAAAACTCCCAGTGCTGATAAATGTACACTGAAGTGAGTCCATAGGGCTGTGTAACACAAGCTAATACTATTCTTTTGGAAAACAATTTGACAATGTAGGTTAAAAAAACTCAAATGGCCGTACTTTTTTTTCTCTTTTTTTTGGAGACAGGGTCTTGCTCCAACACCCAGGCTGGAGTACAGTGGCTCAATCTCGGATCTCGGCTCACTGCAACCTCCTGAGATGGCCATACCTTTTAACTCAGTGTTCTTG
>NW_012110919.1:15474741-15475357 GCF_000951035.1 Colobus angolensis palliatus | reverse complement strand
TCCTGCCTCAGCCTCCCAAGTAGCTAGGACTACAGGTGTGCGCCACCACGCCCAGCTAATTTTTGTACTTTTAGTAGAGACAGGGTTTCACCATCTTGGCCAGGCTGATCTCAAACTCCTGAATTCATGATCGACCCGCCTGGGCCTCGCAAAGTGCTGGGATTACAGGCGTGAGCCACTGGGCCCGCCACCACAGAGCTTTTAAAAAATCATTAGTAGGCCAGACACATGGGCTCATGCCTGTAATCCCAGGACTTTGGGAGGGCGAGGCAGGTGGATCATCTGAGGTCAGGAGTTTGACACCACTCTGGCCAACATGGTGAAACCCCATGTCTACCCAAAAATACACAAAAAATAGCTGGACGTGGTGGCATGCGCCTGTAATCCCAGCTACTCGGGTGGCTGAGGCAGGGGAATTGCTTGAACCCAGGAGGTGGAGGTTACAGTGAGCTGAGATTGTGCCACTGCACTCCAGTCTGGGTGACAGAGTGAGACTTTTTCTCAAAAAAAAAAAAAAAAAAAAAAAAAAAAAAAAAAAAAAAAAAAAAAATTAGTAGTATAAAAAATAAAAGATGTTAAATGAAAAAATAAAATGTTAAAGTTTTTCTTAGTATAT
>NW_012110919.1:15471910-15474691 GCF_000951035.1 Colobus angolensis palliatus | reverse complement strand
CCACGCCCAGCTAATTTTGTATTTTTAGTAGAGACAGGGTTTCACCATGTTGGTCAGGCTGGTCTCAAACTCCCAACCTTAGGTGATCCGCCTGCCTTAACCTCCCAAAGTGCTGGGATTACAAGCGCGAGCCACTGTGCCCAGCCATAACTCAGTATTCTTATTTGTGATGATTGGCCTTTAAAAAAAAATCTAAAATAATGAAAATATTTATTCATAAGAAAGACCCCTACCTCCTAGCCTTCTCTTAGAAAAAGCTTTCAGTAGTTTTTATTAATGTAGCTACTATCACCTAAAGGGGGATATTCCCAAATTCCCTTTCAATGAAAGTGCTATAGCTTTAGGATCAATCATGTTAACTTTCTGTGAAACCCAGTGGAACAAAACAGGCCACAGGCCTATCAATACTCACCATTCCCTACCTCCTGAACATGTCCATAACCTTTCTAGATACAAAGACAAAGTTACACCTTGCCTCAGCCTTTCTCTCTCCCAAGGCTAAGCTGCAACGAGATTCTATCCCTGCTCTACAGCGTACACCACTTTGTTTTCCCTGCCTTCAATCCCTTCTTTTAATCTAATTATTAGAAACAATTTCATTATAACATCTTTAGCTATTGCAAAAAATTAGAAACAACAAATGTCTGACATTAGAGGAATGGTTAAATTACAGTAGCTCTCTTGTTCTAACCTTATTTAGTGGCTGCATACTATTCAAGATTCAAAATAATGTGGAAATAGTTTGACACAATGTTCGTTTTTTAAAAACCTAGAATACCAAGTCCTATGTACCATAGTTTTACAATTCTGTGAAACTCAACATACAGGTATCTTGAAAAAGAATGTGCAAAATGGTCACATTAGTTATATTGGTGTGACAGAATTATTCATGACTTTTCTTTCCTGTATTTCCCAAACTTAAAAAAAAATTAAAGTTGCATACCAGCCTATCACATTTGTTCCTGTCTCTGACTTCACTAAACAGAGAAATTCATTGAAATCTTTGTACTCTTAGGGAGATAAAGCAAGATATTTGAACTGTGGGATTAGTAAAGGGATTACTAAAGGAAAACACTTCCACTCCAGGACACTCCTCCTCAAGAAAGAGGTTCCCATCTTCATACAATTCATATGTGCTTGTACCTGCCAAAACCACTGACTCTCACCCATGACTACTGCCACCTGAAAGCCTGCAGAGATCCAGGTTTTGAGTGGCTCTCAGTCTACAGATTGCTTAGAGAGCTATATAACTGATACTTATCTCTTTGGAGAAACCTTGATCAGCCACTTAGCTGTGGAAAGAAGCTCTAGTTTGACCACAGAGAAACATCATGGTACGTAAGGAGTGCAACGTAACTGGGGGAAACTGGAAAACAGAAAGGTAGTATGAAATATGAAAAGCACAGGTCAATAAAGCCACTCTCCAATTTTGAGTTATCCCCAAGTGGCATTTCACAGTATACCAGGACAATGAATGAACTTCAAAGCAGGGAAAGCAAAGAGGAGTCTGGCAGATAAAAGCACATGGCAAAGCTAAACACAGACTAAAACTGCCACATGTTAGAACTTGAGTTTTCGCCATTCATAAGCAACACAATCACTTCAAGTGTGATGATAAAAATTTTACAGCACACACTCTGCCTGCTGTCATCACTTTCTGGTTTACAGGTTTGTCATACACATATTTTTACTCATTGCTTGTGGTTAAAAGCATGTGGACTGCAAGTCGGAAGAAATCAAGGATTTCCACAGAACCCCAAACCTCTTAACAAAACTTATTCAGTTCAAGCACAAAGAGTATTGCAAACACACCACCACTCTCAGAAGATTCCTTTTAACAAAGTAATAATTTTTACAATATTTTATTCAACCTACAAGACAAATATTACTATTGGGTCTGACAAGACCCCATCAAGTAAAGAAGTTACTCCATAAAAGACCTAAGAGTGGGGAAGCGTAAATGGGTAAGCTATACCCATTACAGTGCCTATAAATCAAGTGAAGACAAGAAGGTAGTTATATGTGTTTCTGAAAGTCTGCAGGGTATGAGACAAGCTTGAAAAATAAAACAGAAATCTTTATGGAAACACAAGGAAGGAAGACTAAAGACTCCCTAAAAGGACATGATAACAAATTTCTAGTGTTGAAATTAATAATAAGTACATCTTAGTTATTAGTATTATTTATTTACCAAATTGAAATAAACACTAGGAAGGTTTTTTAGCCTTAAAAGGATTTTTAGTTTTTACAAATAAATGTCATAAAAAGGACTACAATATCCTGCTTATAGCTCTTGTGCTTGTACCTCCTTCAAAGGAGTCTTATTTAAGGTTAAGATTAAACCTTAGTTATGTTGGGGTCCTAGCCAAGAACTCCCACTTGCCTCACTCCACAGTTGTATTCTAACATGATTATATGCCAGGTCCAGGATTCAGTGGCTGTGTGAGCCTGAGAATACACATTTGAAAGGAACTCTGGGCCTGGCGCGGTGGCTCAAGCCTGTAATCCCAGCACTTTAGGAGGCTGAGACGGGCGGGCGGATCACAAGGTCAGGAGATAGAGACCATCCTGGCTAACCCAGTGAAACCACGTCTCTACTAAAAAATACAAAAAACTAGCCAGGCGAGGTGGCAGGCGCCTGTAGTCCCAGCTACTCGGGAGGCTGAGGCAGACGGGCGGATCACGAGGTCAGGAGATCGAGACCATCCTGGCTAACCCAGTGAAACCACGTCTCTACTAAAACATACAAAAAACTAGCCGGGCGAAGTGGCGGGCGCCTGT
>NW_012110919.1:15469510-15470095 GCF_000951035.1 Colobus angolensis palliatus | reverse complement strand
GTCTCTACTAAAAATACAAAAAATTAGCCAGGCGTGGTGGCGGGAGCCTGTAGTCCCAGCTACTTGGGAGGCTGAGGCAGGATAATCGCTTGAACCCAGGAGGCAGAGGTTGCAGTGAGTCGAGATCATGCCATTGCACTCCAGCCTGGGTGACAGAGCAACACTCCATCTTAAAAAAAAAAAAAAAATTTCCACAAAGATGTCTTTTCTGGACAAAAAACATATACACGGAAGACAATGTAGGTGCTTTTTCTGATTGTAAAACCTGAATTACAGTCATTAAAATATAAAAGGAATCTGTGGACAATTACTAAACTGATCCTTCATATAAATACATACTATATACCAGTTAAGAACTAAATTAAGCTAAAAAGTTCTCTTGCCTATACTAGACCAATAACTCACAATTTCACTAAACGTGTTTTATACATATATACAGAAAATACGTTATTTTTTCATATTGTTACATGAGTATTAAGAACACCCAGTCGGCCGAGACGGGCGGATCACGAGGTCAGGAGATCGAGACCATCCTGGCTAACACTGTGAAACCCCGTCTCTACTAAAAAAATACAAAAAACTAGC
>NW_012110919.1:15468341-15469460 GCF_000951035.1 Colobus angolensis palliatus | reverse complement strand
GGAGGTTACAGTGAGCTGAGATTGTGCCACTGCACTCCAGTCTGGGCGACAGTGAGACTCCCTCTCAAAAAAAAAAAAAAAAAAAAAAAAAAAAATTAGTAGTATAAAAAATAAAAGATGTTAAATGAAAAAATAAAATGTTAAAGTTTTTCTTAGTATATCACCTTTTAAAAATGACTTAAGAAATCAGACTTTTCACTGAGCATGGTGACTCACGCCTGTAATCCAACACTTTGGGAGGCTGAGGAAGGAGGATCACTTGAGCCTAGGAGTTCAAGACTAGCCTGGACAACATAGTGAGAACCCAGCTCTACAAAAATAAATAAATAAAAATAAAATTTTAAAAGAAATCAGACTGGTTGGGTGTGGTGGCTCACGCCTGTAATCCCAGCATTTTGGGAGGCTGAGGCAGGCGAATCACCTGAGGTCAGGAGTTCGAGACCAGGCTGACCAACATGGAGAGTCCATCTCTACTAAAAATACAAAATTAGCCAGGCATGGTGGCACATGCATGTAATCCCAGCTACTCGGGAGGCTGAGGCAGGAGAATTGCTTGAACCTGGGAGACAGAGTTTGCGGTAAGCCGAAATTTGCCATTGCTCTCCAGCCTGGGCAACAAGAGCAAAACTCCATCTCAAAAAATAGAAATCAGACTTTTCTCATCTGTGAGAGAAATATTATTGGCAGCCAGACACAGTGGCTCATGTCTGTAATCTCAGCACTTTGGGATGCTGAGGCGGGTGGATCACCAGGTCAGGAGTTCGAGACTAGCCTGGCCAACATGGTGAAACCCCGTCTCTACTGGAAAATACAAAAATTAGCTGGGCTCATTTTATAGTCCCAGAGGTTGCAGTGGGCCGTGATCGCGTCACTGCATTCCAGCCTGGGTGACAGAGCGAGACTCCGCCTCAAAAAAAAAAAATACCCGGCACGGTGGCTCACGCCTGTAATCCCAGCACTTTGGGAGGCCAAGGCGGGCGGATCACGAGGTCAGGAGATTGAGACCATCCTGGCTAACGCGGTGAAATCCCGTCTCTACTAAAAATACAAAAAATTAGCCAGGCGTGGTGGCGGGAGCCTGTAGTCCCAGCTACTTGGGAGGCTGAGGCAGGATAATCG
>NW_012110919.1:15458733-15463771 GCF_000951035.1 Colobus angolensis palliatus | reverse complement strand
AAAAAAAAAAAAAAAAGCTATTAAAAACCTGCATTTGAGAACACCTGTTAACGTCCTTAATATAGCTTGATTATAAACCATCTTTTGAGAAAGAACAAAGCAAGACAATTGTCTGTGAATGACAAAATTTGCAGGATAGTTACAGTTAAAAACATGACTGTAGACCACCTATTTGCATTTTGATGACACTTGCATTTTACCAATAATCTTTGAGACTATTTTTATTTCTTACAGTCATGTGAACTAGAAAATATTTTATTTAAGTGCTTATTTTTCTTTGTTCTTTTTCTTTTTCTTTTTTTTTTGAGATGAAGTCTCACTCTGTCGCCCAGGCTGGAGTGCAGTGGCGTGATCTTGGCTCACTGCAACCTCCGCCTCGCAGGTTCTAGCGATTCTTCTGCCTCAGCCTCCTGAGTAGCTGGGACTATAGGCATGCACCACCACACTGGGCTAATTTTTGTATTATTAGTAGAGACAGGGTTTTACCATATTGGTCAGGCTAGTCTCCAACTCCTGATCTCATGATCTGCCTGCCTCAGCCTCCCAAAGTGCTGGGATTACAGGTGTGAGCCACCACGCCTGGCCTACTGCTTATTTTTCTTTCTTTCTTTTTTTTTTTTGAGATGGAGTCTCACTCTGTCACCCAGGCTGGAGTGCAGTGGCCAGATCTCAGCTCACTGCAAGCTCTGCCTCCCAGGTTTATGCCATTCTCCTGCCTCAGCCTCCTGAGTAGCTGGGACTACAGGTGCCCACCACCTCGCCCAGCTAGTTTTTTGTATTTTTTAGTAGAGAACAGGGTTTCACCGTGTTAGCCAGGATGGTCTTGATCTCCTGACCTTGTGATCTGCCCATCTCGGCCTCCCAAAGTGCTGGGATTACAGGCTTGATCCACCGTGCCCGGCCTATTTTTCTTTAAGTCAATCAATTAGAGCTCTTTTTATAGACATTACACACAACACATACATAACAACACAGAAAGAATATTCAGCACTTGTTAAGATTTTTCATTTGCCAGTTTCTTAACTGTATTACTGGCTTTAGGGTGAAACTCTTGGAGGAATAGGGCCGGGTAGCATGCATTTTTTAGGGCCTATAAGCAGGCACGGCTGAAGGCAAAGGCAGATCCCTAAATTTAAGGGTGCCATTTTATACTGGATTTTGGGTCCCGAAAAGGAGGGAGATACTGTGGGAGAAGACAGTGTAGTGCTTCTACCATGCATTTCATTGCAAGGCAACCCCAAGCTAATTGGCTTATTTTGTAATTAGCCTATCCCCCAAGGGAGTCTCATCTCTTAATGGCGGGGGGATGGGGATGCTTCCGTATCTTTCAGGTGGCCAAGAGCATGCTTCTCTGATTTATAACTACTATTAGCCACCCCTTATAGTGTATTTTCTACCTAGTTATTACACACCAAAGGTCTCCCACAATGTGAAGTAATTTGATATCCCCAAAACTCAAAAGCAGTAGATAACACAATACATAACAGAACAGAGCCTTTGATTTTGAGGGAACTATTTGCTCTTAATATGAAGAGTTTCATGAGGAAAACAGAGGTTTTTTTGGTTTGTTTCTTGTTGTGTTTTTTGGTTTTTTTTCCCCAGAATGGAGTCTGTGGTGCCTCCTCTCTTTTTCCCCAGGAGTCCCACGTTACCAGAAGTTATCTTAGGGCCTCTCGTGCATGCATTACGAGTGGTAAGACAAAAAATGGAGAGAAATAATTCAGTCAACTGAGAAGAAAAGAGCCTTTTTCCAGAAATACAAGATCGAAGAAGAGAAAAACATAAAGGCCTTTTAAATATACCTATAACCCTGTAACTTGAATACCCACTTTTTTTTTGAAACGGAGTTTTCACTCTTGTTGCCCAGGCTGGCATGCAATGGCACAATCTCAGCTCACCGCAACATCTGCCTCCTGGGTTCAAGTGATTCTCCTGCCTCAGCCTCCCGAGTAGCTGGGATTACAGGCATGCACCACCACACCCAGCTAATTTTGTATTATTAGTAGAGACGGGGTTTCTCCATGTTGGTCAGGTTGGTCTCAAACTCCCGACCTCAGGTGAGCCTCCCATTTCGGCCTCCCAAAGTGCTGGGATTACAGGTGTGAGCCACTGTACCTGAACTTTTAATTAAGCTGAGTGCTCTTTAAGAAAATCCTTTAAAATCCCTTGTTACTCGACTTTAGCCATGCCAAGCAGTTAAGATTTTTGGCTTTTGAACGTTACAAACAGTAACCTCACAGGTGAAACCAATGAGCCTTAATTAGGTTATAACTTAATGCAAGTGTACAAGGTATTTTCAAAGGAGCAATAGGAAGCTTTTGAAACTGTCATTGCAAAATTGTGACTGAGACAGTGAAAGAGATCTGACCCAATCAACTCCATTTTGTTTTCAAGCCCCAACTGTGCTTGCCCATCCCTGGGTGTAGGCCGAACCAACTTTGGGAGTGATCAGTTTTACAGTCTATAGTCTCAAACAAAGATGATAACAGCCATTTCCCAAGATATGCTTCCCTCTTGCCTGGGACCAGACCAAGAAACTAGCCACAAGATTAGACACCATGGTCCAGGAGCCATGCAGCTGGAGGCTGCAAGATTTTGATCCTCCCTAAACCACTCTTAAAATTAGTGCTTAAGATATTTTATAAACCCTGCCCTTGATGGATCAGCTGGCACTACCCAGATTGACAAACTGGTTTACCTGATTTTGTGGCCCTCACCCAGGAACACTTAGCACAAGAAGACAGCCACCATTGTAAAACGGCAGGGACTAAAGTAAAGTATTGCCACGTGGTTACAGGTTATGTTCCCAAGGACATGAAACAACATGGAGGCTTGTAGCCAGGTTTGTTACTGATCGCTTTGTTGGGGTGGCTTGAACAGCAGGCTTATGGGTTTCTGGGCCTCCATTCTAACTTAAGATACCCTTTCTTCAACAGAACCATTCAGAAAGACATGCAAAGCACACCAGATTGTCTACAGATTAAGACCAACCTCACAAATCCTTTTCCATTAATTATAAATTTACAGAGAATATAAACAATGATCCTTATTATCCCTTTTACCAGTTTGCACAGGGAGAGAGAAGCCAAAAGTGCAACTGGTAAACATTTTTACCCTCTTGCCAGCATATCAGGCTTCTGGGTTCCCTTTGTTGGAAACAGTGAGTTCCTCTTCAAAGGTTCCGCTTGTCGTCTATTTTCAAAGCCTAACTTCCTTGCCTCCTTGCCCCTAGTTATGGTAAACAACCTTCCAGCTGTTCCCAATCTGTAACCCACGTCCATTAACCCACATCCGTTCCCAATCTGTAACAACCCACATCTGTTCCTTATTTGGCACCTTTACTTCTGTAGCCCCCACCCCTGCTCTATTTGAAATAGCAAATTGGGATCAGTTTAGATTGTGCCGTCCAACCCTGACCAATGGGGATTGGAAACAGTAGCAAGGACTGACTGCATTAGGGATAAAAAGCCTTCCATCCTTTGTCCAGTGTGCTGTCACTGTGACCAGAAGAATGAGTAGCACCTTTCTGCAGAAATAAATTTGCCTTGCTGAGAAATTCTTTAAGTGCTCATTTTCTTTATGACTCTGAGTTCTTATTTCCAACACCTTCCCCCAACTCAACTCTAAGCCAAGCATTTTAAGATTTGGAAAATAAACTTTTCCCAGGTTGGAAGAACATTATATAAGAGATAGAAGCCATTTTAAACTGCAAAAGAAGGAAAAACACCACAGAAAGTAGTTCCAATTGAGAGTCATCAAGAGGTATTGCCTCTTTTCCTATTGGGAATGGTGTTCCCCCTATTTCTTTGCCTTCCCTATTTTTACTTTTCCCTTCTGGCCTACTATAGGAGACATATTGCTCATCTCCAAAATTTTCCTCTGCTTGTAGAGCTGCCTGTTTTAGCTGCAGTTAGGGTTTGGCTCAGGAGCAGAATAACATTCCTCCATGAGAGGTCAAATACCTGAGTTAAATCTTGGAAAGCTTCTTTCCTTTTTTTTCCCCTGACTTTAAAATGTTTGTACTTTAAAAAATTAGTTGCTTTTTGGCCAGGCACAGTGGCTCACACCTGTAATCCCAGCTACTAGGGAGGTTGAGGCAGGAGAATCGCTTGAACCCGGGAGGCAAAGGTTGGAGTGAGCTGAGATGGCGCCATTGCACTCCAGCCTAGGCGACAGTGCAAGACTCCGTCTCAAAAAACAGAAAAGAAAACCACAGACCAATGCCCTTTGTAAATATAGACAAAAAAAATTATCCACAAAACATTAATAAACCAAATCCAATAATATATAAATTTTTCACACCATGACTGAGTGAAATTTATCCTAGGATAAACCTTGCACAAGTTGATTAAACATATGAGAATCAATCAATGCAACACTCATACTAATAGAATAAAGAACGAAACCACATGGTTATTTCAACAGATGCAAACATTTGATGATACCCTTTCATGATAACAACACTCAACAAACTAGGAATAAAAGGAAACTTTTCTACCTGATAAAGGCCACCTATGAAACACCCACAACATCATTTTTTTAAGGCTGTAACTAGTTCAAAATAAGTTTCTTTGACTCTGAAAAACAAAACAAGAATCAGCAATATTTCAAGCAAAAGTCAAAAAGGTTGTTTTAGCTTTCCGAGTGCAGTCCATTTAGTTAACTTGTGTTTTGCTTGATATTTGTGAACATGTCGGTTCTTTATGAGTCCCATACATTCTTTCTCTATTTCAATGTTACAATCTTAAAAGCTATTAAAGCCCGGCGCAGTGGCTTATGCCTGTAATCTCAGCACTTTGGGAGGTCGAGGCAGGCGGATCATGAGGTCAGGAGATCGAGACCATCCTGGCTAATACGGTGAAACCCCATCCCTACTAAAAATACAAAAAATTAGCTGGGCATGGTGGCGGGTGCCTGTAGTCCCAGCTACTCAGGAGGCTGAGGCAGAAGAATGGCCTGAACCCTGGAGGCGGAGCTTGCAGTGAACCGAGATCGTGCCACTGCACTCCAGCCTGGGTGACAGAGTGAGACTTGGTCT
>NW_012110919.1:15457154-15457648 GCF_000951035.1 Colobus angolensis palliatus | reverse complement strand
GATCTCCTGACCTCGTGATCCACCCACCTCGGCCTCCCAAAGTGCTGTGATTACAAGTGTGAGTCACCATGCCCGGCCCGAAAATTTATTTCTAACATGACCAAGGCTTTGGCTGAAAGGGTGAGTTTCTCTTTAAGGAATCAAACTTGACATGCAAAGCCAATAAAAGCCCTTTGGGAAAACTGGCCTCATGTCATGTCTACCCAGTCCTGGCACAGGGTTCCTAACCTGTGGTCGGTAAAGAATGTCACTTTCTTTTTTTGATTTTTGAGGCAGGGTCTCACTCTGTCACCCAGGCTGGAGTGCAGTGGCTCAATTTCGGCTCACTGCAATCTCCACCTCCCAGGTTCAAGCAATTCTCCTCCCTCAGCCTCCCAAGTAGCTGGGATTACAGCTGTGCACTACCACACCCAGCTAATTTTTATATTTTTAGTAGAGATGGGTTTCACCATGTTGGCCAGGATAATCTTGATTTCTTCACCTGTGATCTGCCC
>NW_012110919.1:15452896-15456259 GCF_000951035.1 Colobus angolensis palliatus | reverse complement strand
AAAAAAAAAAAACAAAACCTAGTCTCATTAATTGTTTTTAAGCTTTCTGCCTACATTTTAAACTAACCCTGCTTATTCCTGTGGATCAAGTGGTGATCTCCTGCAGCTTGGAAGAAACGAAAAGGGATGGGTAACATAAAAATCTGGATCAATATGCTAGTTCTGGGCAACTATCCTGCAAATTCTGCCAGGTAATGAAAGTAAGTAGGGTGCCCATAACCCAGAGGTTTCTTTGTTTGGGAAAACAAAACCAAGGAACTTCATAGACCTCCCCAGAGAGAAATTCTATATCTTGGCAAGTAAATAAAATTTTAGATGAAAATTATTTATTATACTACACTGATGGGAATTCTATACTCACTCTGCTATTTGCAATAGGGTTACAGGCACTTAAAGATCAAATCAAAATTATTGACAGGCTGAGGGAAAATGCAGGCTTCAGCCCCGGGTGGCTACAATCCCTCTTTAATGAATTCCAGTCTTCTTTATGGAATTGGTTAACCCCTTTATTAAGCCCTCTTTTGCTTCTATGTCTTACATTAATATTTGAACCCTGTATACTCAATACTATAACTCAGATTGTTTCCTCTTGCCTAGAAGCAATCCATCTCCAAATGGTGCTGCAAACTGAACCATGCATGAACACACCATTCTTCTGAGGACACTTGAATCGACCCCAGGAGGAGCCCTAGCTGCTGTTCCCCATTTGACACCCCTTTTCAGCAGGAAGTAGCCAGAAAGAGTTGTTGCCCAAAACCCCCTAACAGCAGTTAGGATGACATTACCAGATACTGGTAATCCACTAAAAAGTTTGATTTTAATTCAACTACTTATTTTCATGGGAAACAATGCTTTATATTCAGGTCTTATGAGGGGATGGAGCAATCCAGGTGTATTAGTCCTTTCTCAAAGGGGAGAATGTTATAGGAGTTAAGAAATTATTTTAGGCAGAGAGACAGGAAAAGGGGTCTTTGGGAAGTTTTTTTTTTTTTCTTTTAAAGCAGCTCCAGAAACGTTTCTCGTCTAGCAGGAAAGAGCGGACAGGCAACCTTTGATATGCAAATGCAGGCCATTAGAAACTGGGTCCACCCACACTTGGTGATTCCCACCCTCTTCTTCTTGACCTTGCCCCGACATGTGCCTGGCAACATGGTCACTCCCACATATCCCCACTATGTGAAACATCATGGTGCCCTGCATTTGCATATTAAAAGGCTAGGGAAGGAGGGCCAGATTTTTCAGGGGCTTCCTGAATGACATGCCTGATCAAACCAATCCGCTGAGCCCTCACTCAGCGGATTGGTTCACTGCAACTTCCACCTCCCAGGTTCAGGCGATTCTCCTGCCTCAGCCTCCCAAGTAGCTGGGATTACAGGCATGCGCCACCAGGTCCGGCTAATTTTGTATTTTTAGTAGAGATGGGGTTTCTCCATGTTGGTTAGGCCGGTCTCAAACTCCTGACCTCAGGCTGGGAGACCCCCCTCGGCCTCCAAAAGTGCTGGGATTACAGGCGTGAGCCACTGTACTCAACTTTATATATCAACTTTTAAAAAACGTATATACCTACACCAATGTTTATAGCAACTCTATAATCACTAAAAAATAGAAAAAATCCAAATATCCTTCAATGAATGAAAGGACAAAAATATTATAGTATATTTGTATAATGTAATACAACTCAGTAATAAAATGAAGTAAACTATAGATACACATTAGACAAATTAGCTGAATCTCAAAAGTATTATGCTGTGTGAAAAAGTCAATCTCAATGTTACATTATTTTGTGATTCCATTTATATGGCATTCCTGAAAAGACAAAACTATATTGATGGAGAACACATCAGTGGTTCCAGAGACTGGAATACAGTTGTATCCTAATCAACTGGGGAGGCTGTAACCACAAAGGGATAGCATTGGGGAAATTTTGTGGGGTAATGGAACTGTTATGTATCCCGATCGTGTATATACGTGTCAAAATTCATAAAATGAACACCAAAGGTCAGACACGGTGGCTCACACCTATAATCACAGCACTTTGGGAGGCCCAGGAGGGAGGATGGCTTGATGCCAGGAGTTTGAGACCAGCCGCCTGGCTATCATAACAAGACTTCATTTCCACAAAAATAAAAATAAAAGCATGGCACCACTTGCCTGTGGTCATAGCTACTCAGGAGGCTCAAGCGGGACGATCACCTGAGCCCAGGAGTTTGAAGCTGCTGTGAGCTATAATCACACCACTGCCCTCCAACCTGGGTGACAGAGCAAGACCCTCTCTCCAAAAAGAAATAAATTACAATAAATAATAAAAAATTAAGAGGACACCAGAAAGTATATTTTATTTGTATGCCAATTTTAAAAATAAAATTAAAAAGATATCTTACTAGATATAGTCATTACTCAGCAGTTGTTATAAAAGACAAGACTGCACTAGAGATCTTATACATAGGAGGAGGACATGAATTTAAGGATCACTACTTTCAGAGAATTGGTTCCAGAAATGTACTTGAATGTAGCAAATTCTTCTATCCAAATCTTTTCCAAATACAACTGACAGTATTTTGGGTCTTGATCTATTTATTACTTTAAAGCAAGTTATTCCTTACGATCCTGAGCTACTGACTTACCATATAAAATAAAGTGAATGGCTTAAAACCTTAGTAGTCATTCAGGCATGCATTCCAGGAGCCAAGACAGAAAAAAAAGACACATCTTAGATAATACATGTGAAATTACCTTTCATATTGTGGAATCCAAAAATCCTAGGTATTTTTATTTGGAATTATTACATCTTCTATGCATTTATGGGCCTAATTTTAATTTTATCGGAGACAGACCTACAGAATTTTACAGTTTGAGAGGACTTAATATTCATCCATTCACTTTATTTTGCAAATGAGAGAACTAAGGCACATAGGTGCTTTGGAACTTATCTAAAATCACATAGCTATTTAAGGATATAACAGAAACTAGAATTCTGTTCTCTTCACTCTCTCTTTCCACTTTGCTTCAAATGACTTGTGGAGCCATAATCTAGATAAGTAGCCTGAAATATAACAGGAGATCTCTGTATCTGGTATTGGAGATCAACCTTAGAGGCTAAACTGTTATTATATCAGGCTCTTCTGCTTCAAGATTATGTTCCAGGGACATGACTGAACTTATGGAAATGAAGTGCTAAAGGTATTCTACAGTGCTTCATAGGTAAGGGTCAGTAAGCCCACAGCATCCAGCATGTACAACCTAAGCTGGACATTTTTGGCTGTCGTCAGCATCCCTATAATGATTTTTGGTCTACCTGTCCCTAAATATAAGGTTAAACTGTTCTGAATAAGCTCCTTTTTCTTTTTCTTTCTCTCTCTCTCT
>NW_012110919.1:15439328-15445431 GCF_000951035.1 Colobus angolensis palliatus | reverse complement strand
AAAAAAAAAAACAAAAACAAAAAAACTCCATTCTCTCACCTTCATAACAATGGCAATTTTACCTGCCTGAGATGTCCCATTTGTGGGATTCCAATGAGTCAGGGGCAAGTGAGGTAGATAAAAGAAGTTTCCAAGGGGGAGAGAGATTCCTGGGTTGATCAAACAGTGGGGGAGAAAATCAGGAGGGAATAACTTGATGCAACTATATTTGAACATTTACTGAGCATCTACTATGTGCTATGAACTATCCCAAACAGGAAATTCAAATCTAAACAAGACATCTGCCAGGCGCGGTGGCTCATGCCTGTAATCCCAGCACTTTGGGAGTCCAAGGCGGGCAGATCACAAGGTCAGGAGTTTGAGACCAGCCTGGCCAACATGGTGAAACCCTGTCTCTACTAAAAATACAAAAATTAGCTGGGTGTGGTGGCTGCCTGTAATCTCAGCTACTCAGGAGGCTGAGGCAGAAGAATTGCTTGAATCCGGGAGGCAAAAGTTGCACTGAACCGAGATGGTGCCACTGCACTCCAGCCTGGGCAACAGAGCAAGACTCCATCTTAAATAAATAAATAAATAAATAAATAAATAAATAATAAACCCGACATCCTTACCCCTAGGAGCTCAGTCTAGTATAATGCTACACAATACACTATATGTCCTATGAAAAAAATGAGAAGGGCCACACATGTCCAGAAACGGCAAAACGATCTCTACTTGGGGAATTACAAAACTGTCATTTGGACTGGGTCTTGATGCGTGAGGAGAGTTTGCCCAGCAAGGAGAGGGAAGGATATTCTAGGTAAAAGAGAACAAGCATTCATCAACAGATGAGTGAGGGAGCCTGGCAGGGTCAGGGGACAGGAAAAAAAAAACTTGTGCCACAAGCTTAAAAGGAGACCTAAACTTGTCAAATGTCCTTCATCCTTAAAGGAAATTTCATTAAGAGTTACAGCTTTGACTAATCCAGTGCGAATGATTATGCTTCAGTGCCTATGCAAAAAGAAACAACCTCACATATATTCCCTTTGCAATCTGCCCTCTCCCCTTCCCACACTACTCTGCCCACACCCAGGGCCAGAGTAACTAAGTTGCCTTTGTTGTTGTTTTAATAAACACCATTAACACTCCTTAGCAAGTCTGCACTAGCCACTGGAGCCCAAAGCCAGCTGCAAGATGCAGCAGTTCATGCTCCCTCCTCACCAGTCCCCACCTTCAGCTGCCTCTCAGTGAATGATTCAAGGCTTTTACCACTTTTTCCCAGTATTCGATTAAGGGTCATGTCCCGGTTTAGCTTTCCTTTTATTCTGCTTTAACTGGACACACCCTCTCTACCCACATCAGCCTGGCCAAATCCTGAGGATTTTTACCAGTCCAGCATATCTAGAAAGATCCCATGGAATGCTGTGAAAGGAATGGTACAGTGAAACCATGCTCCTTGCTCTCCCAACAATGGTAATTCAAAGTTATATTTCTGACAAACTTGACTTGGGGGTGGGGAGTCGTTTGCTAAGTTATATTCCTTCTATTCCCCTTCTTCCTTGATCTCACTCTACACATAAATGAGTGAAATCTAGCTCTTGCTCCAAGAGGTAAGATTACTTCTCTAAACCTAAAACGAATTTGATGACCAAGAGCCTTGTGCCCACTTCTAAGCAAATCTTTGTGATACAGCAGTCCATGAAACAACCATTGACCCATGAAAAAACCATTGACCCACACAGAGGGGACCAAGCCTTCCATTTGCTCACAGTCGTTTTAAACATTTTTAAAAGTTTAAATGCACATACTTGAGAAAAGCTGCTGCACATACTTGAAAAAGTAGAATTTTGGCAGCACATTTGAGGGGATTAACCAGCTTAAAATACTACTATATAAGTAAGCAATAATCTCAAGGCAGCCATAGCTACACTGTAACATCCACAATCTTAAGAAAAATGTCCAAACTTGGAAATAAAGGAAGTTGACTAAACGCCCTTTCAGTGTCATACTGGACCATATTTAACAAGCCCACCCAAGGATCATTTAATTTTCTTAAGAGAGTGTATCTGTACTTGACTTTCCTATTTACTATTTTATTAGAGCCTACACACTGAAGTTTCATGTTAACTTGTACATTTCTGCTCAATAATCCCCAAAGTTAGTTGTTTTTCTTTTCTTTTCCTTTTTTTGTTGAAATAGAGTCTCACTATTTCGCCCAGGCTGGAGTGCAGCAGCGGCGATCTCTGCTCACTGCAACCTCCGCCTCTCAAGTTCAAGCGATTCTCCTGCCTCAGCTTGCTGAGTAGCTGGGATTACATGTGCATCCCACCACCTGGCTAATTTTTGTACTTTTAGTAGAGACAAGGTTTCACCATGTTGGCCAGGCTGGTCTCGAACTCCTGACCTCAAGTGATCTGCCTGTCTCAGTCTCCCAAAGTGCTGGGATTACAGGCGTGAGCCACCGCACCTGGCCCAAAAGTTAGTTTTACTGCTCTGTGGGATGTTAACCAGCTTTGTAACTACTGTACTAGCAAATTCAATTAACCATTTCTTTGATTATATGTCCCTAGTCCTTGAATTTGCCTTTAAATTAGCTTTACCATTTTATTGGTTCTTTCATTTATTGGTTTAATTAATAAGTTTTGATACATGTTCTTTTTCTGTACAAGATCATGTTTTTAACGTTTTGAAAACCATACTTTGACAGTGGTCATTTATACTGTTCACTCAGACACTTCTCTGCAGTGTGTTACTGTCTAAGAAAAACTGTTTTCTGCCCTAGCCACTCCACTTCTATACATTCAAACGACACCATCTTTTTCTCATTTTTTAAATATGAGCCAGCTTGACAATATTCTACACATTCACAGACCATATTTACCTGCAATTACATCTTGTTTGACCCTCAGTATTTTCCTTAATTGCATTACTGCTGACATTCACAAACTGGGGAAGTCACAAAAATAATAAATAGAGATTTCTAGTTTCTCTTGAAAAAAAGCAGGTCTGGCAACACTACACTCATTTTCCTACCCAAAGAAAGGGAAGTTCAGTAGAAGTTGCCCCATCTGTACGGCATTCTCTCCTCAGTGCACCCCAGTCCCCACCACGCCCTGTTGTTTACTACCTGCCTGGTTCACTCATTTATATGACCTGCCTGTCCCTGTAGAGTTTTAATTTTTGACCCATTAATTGTGGCCTCTTAATTCTTCCCATAACAAGTTATTTCTGGGCCTATACAACTTCCCACCACCTGCCCAGTTCAGTTTTTCATCTAACAGACACTGTCATCTGAAGTTTCTGTATACATACCTTCCATAAACACACTAAATTGTGGCAAAAATAACTTTTCTGTATTTGTCAAAGTTGGTACCATACTTGAATGTTGAGAGCTGAAAACCACTGCACTACCACTAAAACCAACAGGTAGCCAGGTACGGTGGCTCATGCCTATAATCCCAGCACTTTGGGAGGTTGAGGGCAGATCACCTGAGGTCAGGAGTTCAAGACCAACCTGACCAACATGGAGAAACCCGTCTCTACAAAAAATACAAAATTAGCTGGGCATGTTGGTGCATGCCTGTAATCCTAGCTACTTGGGAGGCTGAGGCAGGAGAATCGCTTGAACCTGGGAGACGGAGGTTGCAGTGAGCCAAGATCACACCAATGCACTCCAGCCTGGGCAACAGGAGTGAAACTCCGTCTTAAAAAAAAAAAAAAAAAAAAAAAAAAAACAACCAAACAAAAAAAAAACCCAACAGGTAGTTTTGTTGCTGGTTTTTTTTGAGACAGGGTCTCCGTCTGTCACCCAGGCTGGGGTGCAGGAGCCTGATCATGGCTCACTGCAGCCTCGATCTCCCACGCTCATGCGATCCTCCCACCTTAACCTCCTGAGTAGGTGTGACTAACAGGTGCACGCCACCATGCTCAGCTATTTGTTTTTGCAGAGACTGAGGCCCACTTTGTTGCCCAGGCTGGTCTTGAACTCCTGGTGTCAAGCAATCCTCCCACCTGGGCCTCCCAAAGTGTTAGGAATACAGGCATGAGCCACCACACCCAGCCAGATAGTTTGTTTTTAACACCAAAGAGTAATTTGTGATAGTCATTTACAGTTATATACATGTAGACTAGTTTCTACCAGCAAAGTAATGCTCAGAGCTAGAAAGTAGGATATAAGGAATATTCATGAAATATTCCCTGATGTTTTATGAAGGTAAAGAAAAGGCATTAACAGATTAATTCCTTCTTTCAAGTTCTTTCAAGAATTTAATCCAACTGTAAATCTAAAATACCCTTTTTTTTTTTTTTTATAAACGGAGTTTTGCTTGCATCACCCAGGCTGGAGTGCAATGGCGAACCTCTGCCTCCTGGATTCAAGCAATTCTCCTGCCTCAGCCTTCTGAGTAGCAGGGATTACAGGCGTGTGCCACCACGCCCAACTAATTTTGTATTTTTTTAGTAGAGATGGGGTTTTACCATGTTGGCCAGACTGGTCTCGAACTCCTGACCTCAGATGATTCACCTGCCTTGGCCTCCCAAAGTGCTGGGATTACAGGCATGATCTACCACACCTGGCCTAAAATACACTTTTAAAAAAGTTAGTTTAAAAACTTTAAATACTCAGTACACATTAATACAAAGAAGTAAACATTCAAGTTTGAAAATCCAAATAATGAGTAATGACTTTAATTTACCTGGTTAAAATCAACAAAAGGCAAGATTACACTACAATTATCTAGCACATCGTGTAATACTAACTTCTGACTGCAGATTGCATGACTGCATGTCGGTCACGATCTTTGGTTCCACTGCAAAGCTTTCAATTTCTTCTTGGGGCATCTGACTCACCCTTATCAGCCTCAATGATCTGCAGTAGGTACCTCCACCCCAGACTCAACCCCATTGCTAAGGATAGGCACCTCTGCCCAGAAATAGGTAATTTGACGCTGGCCTAAACACCTCACTGCAGTGTTCTCAGGCCTTGGTTCAAATAGTCACTTGAGGCACCAAAAATGAAGCTTCCTGGCCCAACACCCTGAGGCTGATTTAGTAGGTCTGAAATGGAGAACAGGAAAATGAGTTTTTAATCTACACATCTCCGGCATGTAATTAATTCTCTTGCAGGTGGTCTTAGGACCACACTTTGAAAAAATACTGTCTCCTCTCCTTACTAGAGAAGCTGGTCCATGTTAATAGCATTGGCTTTTGGAAGATTCCTCACTTATTAAAAAATTGCCCTTTGCCATATGAGTCATATAAACACACTTACTGATTTGTAGGGCAGTATGCCAAGGACTGCGGAAGATAAGACAGTGAACAAGACACATTCCTGCGCCTCAAAAATCCAGCAGGAAAAATGTTTGCAAGCTCATTAAAATAGAATGGAATGTGTGTCACAGAAGAAATATTAAATGCTAAGTGCCAAGATGTTAACTCCCTCTGCCATTCTCCTGAAGTGTGTACACATCTACTTTTATGACTACACATTATGACACTGCATTTTCCATGCCATTCTTCTCCATGAGACTCTATGTTCAAGGACTGAGATCAGGTCTTGTTTATCCCTGAGTTCCCAGTGCCTGATAAATAATAGATGCTTGGTTGAAGAGTCATTCAAGCAAAACCTTCTGCATCATTAAGAAATTAGTTTCTTGAAACCTAACCACATAATTTTAATTTGAGAAGGAACTTAGAGATCATATGGTACTTAAGGAAGGTGGCTAGAGTGTTTATAGATGACACACAAAAGAACATTTTTAATGTCATAGTTGTGTATAATATGGGCCTGGCATGGTATACTTTGGGAGGCTGAGGCAGGAGGATCACTTGAGGCCAGGTGTTCGAGATCAGACTGGGCTGTTGTTTAGTGAGATCCATCTCTACAAAAAATTTAAAAATTGAGCTAGGCATGGTGGTGCGTCCCTATAATCCTAGCTACTCAGGAGGCTGAGGCAGGAGGATTACTTGAGCCCAGCAGTTCAAAGTTTCAGTGAGCTATGATTCATGCCACTGCACTCTAGCCTGGGCAACAGAGCGAGACCCCATCTCTAGAAAAATAACTGTCATCATTATGTATATATGTATGTGTATATATAGCACACATATATATATGTGTATATATAGT
>NW_012110919.1:15437486-15437903 GCF_000951035.1 Colobus angolensis palliatus | reverse complement strand
GAGTTCAAGACCAGCCTGGCCAACATGGTGAAACCCGGTCTCTACTAAAAATACGAAGATTAGCCAGGCGTGGTGGTGGGCACCTGTTATCCCAGCTACTTGGGAGGCTGAGGGAGGAGGCAGAGATTGTGGTGAGCCAAGATCATGCCATGGCACTCCAGCCTGGGTGACAGAGCAAGACTCCATCTCAGGGGATGAAAAAAAAGTGGTGTGTGTATATATGTATTCCATTGTGTATGTGTGTATATATATGTGTGTGTGTGTGTGTATGTGTATATATATACACACACATAAACACAATGGACTATTACTCAGCCTTAAAAAGTAAGGAAATCCTGTTGCATGCTACAACATAGATGAAACCTGAAGACAGTATGCTAAGTGAAATAAGCCAGTCACAAAAAGACAGATACTGTA
>NW_012110919.1:15429256-15436426 GCF_000951035.1 Colobus angolensis palliatus | reverse complement strand
TTCTTCCCTTCCCCCAATCCAAGTCCTCAACTCCAGGAGGATATGCAGGCCTCCCTATCTCTGGCATGGTCTCACCGGCTGCTTCCCCTAACAAGAATGTTCTTCTTCCTTCAGACACCTCTGCCAAATCCTGCCTCATCTATGGAAGCTGCCATCCCCACTTGGCTGTTTTTACCACTACTCTTAGCCCTTCACCATATGCTGCCTTGTAACCAAATTGTAAGCCCTTGAAAGAGACAGATCCTACAGCATTTAATATTTCCATCCATTGGGCAAGGCACTTTTTGGAGACTCACTTTCTCAAGGCTGTAGAAAAGGTGGAGGCGGCAATATGATGATGGCCAGGGCTTTGGAGTCAGATGGCCTCAACTTGTATCCTAGCTCTTCCACTTACTAGTTGTGTGCTTTGGGTAAGTTTTATAACCTCTTTGCTTCTCAGTTTCTTTTTCTGTATAATGGGGTTTATGATAAATCTCTCAGTATGGCTGGAAAGATGAACCGAGATTATTACCCATGTCCAGTGCTTCCAAAGGCCCCTCTCATGTCAGTGCTTAGTAACCACTAGCCATTATTGGCATTATCCGGACAATGGAGAAGAGACTGGGAGCTTTCTGTCTTGAGGAACAAGTGAAAGGATAAAGCAGGATGATGGTGGGGCAAATGTGCCCCAAATTCAAGGGGATGGAGAAAGTGGGCGGGGAAGGCGTGTGGGACAAGATTCTCGATGGAGGAGGATGCTGGGAGTGGGCCGGGGGCTTCTGGAGAGGTGAAAGGGCACCCCCGGACTCGGCTGGCGGTTTGGGCGCTTCCCCCGTAACGTTTCTTCGGAAACACGGTGCATGTAGGAAGAGGACGCCCTCACGGCCCCTGAGCGAAATCAGGCGGGTCGCTGGTTTCCGGGTAGGTCCTAGCGGCGGGCCCACTCCTCCTTCCGCCTCCCACCTCTCTCACAGCCAGCGGGCGGGGCAGCCCTCAGCCGGCCGCCGGCCTCTGTCTCCTGCGGTGACCCGGGGGAGCGTTTCAGGGGTCTCCAGCGTGGCGTGGGGTCCGTTACTGACTCCAGTGAGAGGCTTCAAGGCCAGGGCTCCCGGGCACTTTATCCCCAACCCCGGCCGGAAGGCCGGCTTCGGCCCGCCGACCTGGGGCCAGGCCTTCGCCCTTGGTCGTACCTGACCTACGGCGGCCACCACCGTTCTTGCCTTTGGTGTGCAGCTCCGGTGGGGCGGCTACCGCCACCGCCTTGCCCTCCGCGCAGCCCATATCGCACAAGGCCCTGTGGGAACTGACGGGGACGAAGGACGCCTGGCGGAGGCCGCGCGCCCCCTGCCGGCCGCGGTCCGGAGAACGCGGTGGGCGGGGCGCTCGGTGACATCCCCGAAGGCATAGCCCGTGTATCTTCAAGGTCGTGAATTTTTTTTAAAACAGGAAAGATCGGTTGCTAAAGGTAAATTGGAAAATGCAGAAATGGAAAAGAGAAAAGAGAAAGCGCACCACCCAAAATCTTATCCTTCGGCCGGGCGCGGTGGCTTACGCCTGTGCACTTTGGGAGGCTAAGGTGAGAGGATCGATCGCTTGAGCCCAGGAGTTCGAGACCACCCTGGGCAATGTAGGGAAACCCCGTTTCTACAAAAAATACTCTTAAAAAATTTATCCTTCAAACAAACTACCTTTTCTGTGTTTACTATTTCTTTGAAGTTTTTCACCTCTATGCATAGTTTGGCATCCAGCATTTCACTTAATACTAGTATTTTCCACACTATTACATAGTCTTGTAAGCCTCCCAGATAACCACCTGGCTTCCACTCTCACTTCGGTCTTTGCCTCTTTGACCGTAGATGAAGCATACACTGAACATCGTAGTTTTTTTGTTTTTTTTTAATACACTTTATTTTTTAGAGCAGTCTTAAGTTCACAGCAAAAAGACCATCCTATTTAAACAGAAATCTGGTCATGGCACCCTCAACTCTACCCCCACCCTTTACTTTACTCTATTTTATTTTTACCAGCACTGAGAGCCTTCTAACTTACCCTATATTCTCTGTCACCTGCTCCCACTCCCTCCGCCAGCCTCCCCATGACACCCTGTCCATGTAAACGCTGCCAAAATAGCACATTTGCATTATTTTCTTGTATCCCAAATGCCCTTGACCTTCAGCTTGGGCCAGGTGGCCTCCCCCACCTCCTTGAACAGTGCCTGAGCCATTATAGGAATTCAGTATTGAAGGAAAGCAGGGAAGAAGCAGGGAAACATTAATTTGAATAATTAAATGTAATAGTCCATCCAATAGAGCTACTGGATGATTATGTAATCTATTATTAGATGTTTAGTTTGTTTTTTATTTTAAAAAATTATGGATAAGGCTGCAGGGAACATCTTTGTGTTTACAGTTTTAAGGCTGTCATTACACATTGCCAAAATTGCTTTTCTGGAACTGTGGTTCCCATTTGAACTCCTACTACTAATGAATGAGAGTGATTTCTTAACATCAAAACCCATTGCGGCACATCAGGTGCACAGTCACTGTTCTCAATCAGTGCAGTGCTCTGTTTTTCGTTCTTTCAATTAACTAACATATAGTAAGCATCCAACTTATGCCTGGCTTTGTTCTAGGGTTACAAGATGACTAACTCAAATTGCCTAGTCTCAAGGAACTTCCACCCCAGCTGAGATTTAGTGAACTTGTCTGGTCACCAGATGCGTGGCAATGGTGTGGGCCCTTTGTTTTGATTTGGGTTTGTGGACAAGCTTGTATCCTGCTTCTCTGGAGAGAAGCCCAGAGTCAAAATGCTCTTGGAAAACACTGGGTGTTTATTTGCTTAAACACAGAAAACAAATAAAACTGAACCAAAGGCTTTTAATAATAGACATTGCATAAAGCTAAAGTAAATCTCTTCTTTTTTTTTGGGGGGGGGTGGGGGGATGGAGTTTCGCTCTTGTTGCCCAAGCTGGAGTGCAATGGCACGATCTTGGCTCACTGTAACCTCCGCCTCCTAGGTTCAAGTGATTCTCCTGCCTCAGCCTCCCAAGTAGCTGGGATTACAGGCATCAGCCACCATGCCTGGCTAATTTTTTGTATTTAGTAGAAAAAGGATTTCACCATGTTGGTTAGTCTAGTCTCGAACTCCTAACCTCAGGTGATCCACCCGCCTCAGTCTCCCAAAGTGCTCGGATTACAGGTGTGAGCCACTGTGCCTGGCCCTAAAGTAAATCCTAATAACAACTTCTTCCAAGTGGTTGTTGTCTCTAGTAACTAATGTAACCAAGCCAGAACCCTTTAAAAGCAAAGTTCTCTCCCTCTGCAAGCCAGGTCTACAATTCCTTGGTTCCATTGGAATGACTGTTTCAGAGATCTTTTTAAAAATATGCTATTCAATTTGTTGAAATTACCACTTTATCATCAAAATTCCAGCTGTGGCTGTCATGTCTTTTTCTCTATTTAATACATATATTTAACTAAAATGATGGCTTTCCTGTTTTTTTAAATACCTAGGCAAAAGTATTTGAGAGTCATGTGCCTACCTTTGTCATCCTATCATATGTATAATAGCCAACAATTTGTTGGGTACTTAAGATGAGTCAGGCATCCTGCTAAGTCCTTTACTGGCATAAAAATATGCTCATCTCATGTTATTCCTGCAAGAGTCACATTTAGAAGGGTCTCTTATTATTCCTGTTTTACAGAGGAGAATCCTGATGCTCGGGGGATTAATTGCACAGCATCACACAGCTTGATACTGAAATCCAGGTTTCCTGATTTCCAAGCCTCTGCTCTTAACCACTGACCTCTCTTATTACTATGACATTGCACTCCACTAATTCCTATACATGAAAAGAATGTTTCCCTGGGAAATTTTTTTTTTTTTCTTTTTGAGATGGAGTCTCACTCTGTCACCAAGGCTGGAATGCACTGGCGCCATCTTGGCTCATTGCAACCTCCACCTCCTGGGTTCAAGCAGTTCTCCTGCCTCAACCTCCTGAGTAGCTGGGACTATAGGTGCACGCCACCACAGCCGGCTACTTTTTTGTATTTTTAGCAGAGACAGGGTTTCACCACGTTGGCCAGGCTGGTCTCGAACTCCAGACATTAGGTGATCTGCCTGCCTTGGCCTGCCAAAGTGCTGGGATTACAGGCGTAAGCCACCGTGCCTGGCCATTTAGTTTTAATTTAATTAAACATGATTTGTTTAAAGAGTGTCAAAAGGGAAGGCATCTCTTTCCTTTTTTCTCTTTTTTTTTTGAGATGGAGTCTTACTCTGTTGCCCAGGCTGGAGTGCAGTGGCACACTCTCAGCTCACTGCAACCTCCTCCTCCTGGGTTCAAGCAATTCTCCTGTCTCAGCCTCCTGAGTAGCTGGGATTACAGGTGTGTGCCACCACACCGGGCTAAGTTTTTATATTTTTGGTAGAGACAGGGTTTCACCATGTTGGCCAGGCTGGTCTCAAACTCCTGACCTCAGGTAATCCACCTGTCTAGGCCTCCCAAAGTGCTGGGATTACAAGCATGAACCACCATGCCTGGGGGAAGGCATCTCTTTTCTACCCAATAATAATTAATTCCCAGTCGTCATCTTACTTGGCCTATCCATGGCATATGACCCATGTTTCATAATCTCCTCCTTAGAATGATTCACTTCCAGGGTACCACACTAACCTAGATTTTCTCCTATTGTGCTGGATGCCCCTCCTCAGTCTCCTTTGCTGGTTCCTCCTCAATTTTCCTGGCACTTAATATTGAAGTGCTAAAGCTCAGTCCTCGAACTTCTCCCCACCATTCTCTCTTAAAATCTGCATTTGCTCCTCTGGTGATCTCCTTTAGTCTCAAGGCTTTAAATATCATCTCTCTGCTGACAACTCCCAAACTTATATTTCCTGCCGCAGCCACTTCCATGAACTCCAGGCTCACATATTCCCCGGCACCTGGCATCTCCACTTGAGTGTCTAATAAACATGTCAAGCCTAAAATGTCCAAGCAGATTGTCCCCTCCCAAACCTACTCCCATGGTCTTCCCCATCTCAGAAAATGGCAACTCCATTCTTCCAGTTGCTCAGGCCAAAAATCTTGACGTCATCCTTGATTCTTCTCTCTCATACTCCACCTTCAATTGACTAGCAAGTCCTGTCTACTCTACCTTCAAATGATATTTTAAAATGAATAAATTGGCTGGGTGCGGTGGCTCACACCTATAATCCCAGCACTTTGGGAGGCTGAGGTGGCTGGATCATGAGGTCAGGAGATCAAGACCATCCTAGCTAACACAGTGAAACCCCATCTCTACTAAAAAAAAATACAAAAAAATTAGCCAGGCGTGGTGGCGGGCGCCTGTAGTCCCAGCGACTCCAGGAGGCTGAGGCAGGAGAATGGCGTGAACCTGGGAGGCGGATCTTGCAGTTAACCAAGATTGAGCCACTACACTCCAGCCTGGGAGACAAATGATATTTTTAAATGAATAAATTGGCTGGGCATGGTGGCTCATGTCTATAATCCCAGCACTTTGGGAGGCCAAGGTGGGTGGATCACTTGAGGTCAGAAGTTCGAGACCAGGCTGGCCAGCATGATGAAACCCCATCTCTACTAAAAATACAAAAATTAGCCAGGCAAGGTGGCATGCACCTGTAATCCCAGCTACTCGGGAGGCTGAGGCAGGAGAATCACTTGAACCCAGGAAGCAGAGGTTGCAGTGAGCCGAGATCACACCATGGCACTCCAGCCTGGGTGATAAGAGCAAGACTGTGTCTTAAAAAAAAAATTGTATATTTATATATGAAAACATTCTGAATATGGACTGGATACTTAATATTGTTAATGTTTTATTTGTGATTCTATTTTTGTAGTAAGGTTTTTGAAAAGTAGTTTTCTTTTAGAGATACATCCTGAAATAGTCACAACTGAAATTATTGTGTATCTGGGATTAAAAAAATAATAATCTAATACGTCAGGCATGGTGGCTGAAGCCTGTAATCCCAGCACTTTGGGAGCCTGAGACAGGCAGATCACTTGAGGTCAGGAGTTCAAGATCAGCCTATCCAACATGGTGAAACCCCATCTCTACTAAAAATACAAAAAAAATTAGCCAGGCATGGTGGTGCACGCCTGTAATCCCACCCACTCAGGAGGCTGAGGCAGGAGAATCGCTTGAACCTAGGAGGTGGAGGTTGCAGTGAACTGAGATTGCATCACTGCACTGCATCCTAGGTGACAGAGTGAGACTCCATTTCAAAGAAAATTAAAAAAAAGAAAAGAAAAAGGCTGGGCGCAGTGGCTCATGCCTATAATCCCAGCACTTTGGAAGGCCGAGGTGGGCAGATCACCTGAGGTCAGGAGTTCGAGACCAGTCTGACCAACTTGGAGAAACCCCGTCTCTACTAAAAATACAAAATTAGCTGAGCGTGGTGGTGCATGCCTGTAATCCCAGCTACTCGGGAGGCTGAGGCAGGAGAATTGCTTGAACCCGGGAGGCAGAGGTTGCAGTGAGCCAAGATCATGCCATTGCACTCTAGCCTGGGTAACAAGAACGAAATTCCATCTCAAAAAAAAAAAAAAAGGAAAAAGAAAGAAAAAATAATCTAAATAATCTAATATATTGGGTGGAGATAAGGATAAAATAAGATTGGTCAAATGTAGTTGTTGAAATTGGCTGCTAGGTACATGGGGATTCATTCCACTTTTTCTCTAATTTATATGTTGGACATTTTCCATAATAAGAAGTTTTAAAAAGGTATCTAAAACCTGATCACTTCTCAGCATCTTTGCTGCTACTGTCACCCATCACCTGCCTATTGCAACAGCCTCCTGAAGGTCTCTGCTTCTGCCCTGTCCCCCGCCCCCCACTTTTCTCCCCTCTCCCTTCCTGCTATTGCAGTAGGTCAACCAGAGGGATCCTGTTAAAATTATGTCACTCCTCTGCTTAGAAATTTCCATGGCTCTCAATGTCCTTAAAGTGAAACCAGTGGCCTAAAAGGTCCTAATAAGAGGTATCGCGAGCCTGTCCCTTAGCAAGCTCTTTTTTGCTTGTTCCTCCATGCTCACCTGCTTCCAGCCACAGTGGACTCCTTTCTTCCTTAAGACCCACCAAACACACTCCCATCTCAAGATTTTGCACTGGCTGTTCCTTCCGCCGGAACTGCTCTTCCCTCACATAGCCACATGGCTCACTCTCTTGTCCTCTTCAG
>NW_012110919.1:15417124-15426889 GCF_000951035.1 Colobus angolensis palliatus | reverse complement strand
AAAAAAAAAAAAAAACTTAATTGGGCATGGTGGCACCTGCCTGTAGTCCCAGCTACTACTTGGGAGGCTGAGGTGTGAGGATCACTTGAGCCCAGGATTTCAAAGCTGCCGTGAACCGTGATCACACCCCTACAGTCCAACCTGGGTGAAAAAGTGAGACCCTGTCTCTCAGGAAAAAAAAAAAATTACTTATGGAGCCCTTGCTGTGTGCAGGCCACTATTCTAGTTGCCACAGGATAATACTTTATAGAATTCACCACCTTCCTTCCACCTCTACCATAATTTTCAGTATGAGATGATTGATGGAAAAGCCACCATCAGACCATATTCAGAACATGCCATTTAAAATAAACCATCAGTACACCTCAAAGGACCTCTCCACAGTTGGAGTTTATCAATAAGACCCTAAAGTCTCAACAAGATCAGGTTCCACGATTACTTGGTTAATCTCTAAGTGCTGGCAATTCAGATACAGTGCATTTCTGGCATGGGTTTGAGGAATACTCTGTTCTAGTTAAATCTGTTGGCCTTACATGGACTTCCCTCCTCCTGTCTGCTCCTCATACCATCATTCATGGTTACAGTTATCCCTAGCCAGCCAAGTTCTGCTCATTCTACCTCCTAAATATCTCTCTAATCCTTCTGCTGCTCCCCAGCCCTACAGCCAGTGTCTTGGTCTCCCCACCCCTCATTCCCCACACCCCACCTTGATGATAGTCCTAACCACAGTGTCTTCACCTTCAGTCTTGTCCCCATCACATCCTTCCTCTGCGTGGATGCCCACAAGTGCTTCTGTGACATTTCTGCCTCATGCAGCTCCCAAAACCTGCATCCATTCAGCACACACACTCAACACCTGTTCCAGGCCAATAAGTCACTGTGGGAGGAGCCAGGACTCCAAAGGAGAATAAAACAAAACAAGCTTCCTGCCATCTCAGTGTGGATGGAAGAGAGGAGAGACACAAAAACCAACATGCGATTCGTGAGGATGGCATAGGAGTTGACCCTTCATTAGTCTGCGTCTCCCACTGCTTTCCCCAAAGCGAAGTGCACCGTAAAGCCACATCACCTGCGGGCTGCCCTTCCTGGGCTGATTTATCTCTACCCCTCTTTCAGCAATGGGCTTGCTGAGCCAGGTGCTTCCAGAACATTCTGTCCTCCTATCGTTGCACTTGGGCTGCATGGTATTTATTCCTCAGAGCAGCTGCAGAATGTCTCTTACAGAGGACTTCAAAGGGCAGAGACTGGATAGAGAAAGAACCTGAAGCTGGGTTGAGCAAGTACTTCACACGAGATTGTGAAAACTCTATATCAAGAAATAGCTGTGGCTGGGAGGAGGGAACAACTAAAGATCCCCCAAGCTACCCTGTGATACCATTACGGTTTTACCTATAAGATTGTGAACTTGTTAAGGGTAGCCTGTGTCTAATTCACCTTGTGTCCCTGGGACCCAGCTAAGTGCTTAGGAGAATTATGTAAACAGCCTACAGCAAAACATCAATCACCAATTATATACTGAAAATAGTTCTAGGCCGGGCGTGGTGGCACATACGTGTAATCTCAGCACTTTGGGAGGCCAAGGCAGGTGGATCACCTGAGGTCAGGAGTTCAAGACCAGCCTGGCCAACATGGAGAAACCCTGTCTCTACTAAAAATACAAAATTAGCCAGGCGTGGTGGTGCATGCCTGTAATCCCAGCTACTCGGAGATTAGCTTGGATCTGGGAGGCGGAGGTTGCAGTCAACTGAGATTGCGCCATTGCACTCCAACCTGGGCAACAAGAGTAAAACTCCGTCTCAAAAACAAAACAAACAAACAAACAACCAAACTAAAAACAAAAAAATTATCTGGGTGTGGTGGTGCACACCTATAATCCCATCTACTCGGGAGGCTGAGGCAGGAGAATCTCCTGAACCTGGGAGGTGGAGATTGAAGTGAGCCAAGATCACACCACTGCATCCCAGCCTGGGGGACAGAGCAAGGCTCTGTCTGAAAAGAGAAGAGAGGAGAGGGGAGGGGAGGGGAGGGGAGGGGAGAATAAAAGAAAGGAAAACGTTCTAGTTATTTGAACTTTCTGGTTGTTTGAATTTTGCACTGAAATTTAGACTTTAGGGCCATTTCCCTAGATCTAATTTCCCTAATACTCAAATTTTTTGCTTGAGTCACACACAAACTGTTACATTTTAAAAGTGATTGTAAAACTTAGTCACCTATTTGTAAGACCATCTGTGGTCTAGTCACTCGACCAAATATGCAGACAACATAAAGATGAAATGAATGTTGGTTTCTTTTATTCTAGTTTGATGAATGGGAAGGTGGACTCCAAACCACCTGTGGTGGCTCAATGGAAGAGGAACCTGAAGGGTTTGTTGTACCTAATGCAGTCCAGTTAGGATCAGTCTGTGCCTCAAAAGGTGCCTGTCCTGGCACCACTGAAATCCTAGGGAAGCAGAGTGGGAAGCCAGGCTTTTTTTTTTCTCTCCTTTTTTTGAGACAAAGTCTCACTCTGTGCCCAGGCTGGAGTACAGTGGCATGATCTTGGCTCACTGCAACCTCCACCTCCTGGGTTCAAGTGATTCTCTTGCCTCAGCCTTCTGAGTACCTGGGATTACAGGCATGTGCCACCATTCCTGGCTAATTTTTGTATTTTCAGTAGAGACAGAGTTTCGCCATGTTGTCCAGGCTGGTCTCAAACTCCTGGCCTCAAGTGATCCGCCCACCTCTGCCTCCCAAAGTGCTGGGATTTCAGGCGTGAGCCACTGTGCCCAGCCCCAGGAAGCCAGGCTTTTTCTTTTTATCATACAGACCTAAATTGGAGTCTTACTTCTTGTATTCATTAGCTTGTGATTTTGAGTAAGTTACTGAACTTCTTTGACATTCCATCTTCCTTATAAAATGAGAACTATAGGCTAGGCATGGCAGCTCATACCTGTAATCTGAACACTTTGGGAGGTCAAAGCAAAAGGATTGCTTGAGCCCGGGAGTTTGAGACCAGTTTGGGCAACATAGCAAGACCCTGTCTTTAAAAAAAACAAAAAAAAACAAATAAAGCAATTCACCAAGCATGGTGGCACATACCTGTAGTCCCAGTTACTCCGGAGGTGATTAAAAGCCAACCAGTTTGAGCCCAGGGGTTCAAGGCTGGAGTGAGCTATGATGGCACCGCTGTACTCTAGCCTGCATGGCAGAGCCAGACCCTGCCTCTAAAATAAAATGGGAACTATTATAATACCTATGTGGCATGATAGCTCTGAAGATAAAAAATAAAAGCAAGCAATCAGCATGGTAAATGGCACACAGTAGACACTCAAGAAATGAATGTTTTCTGCCTTTCCCTGTTGGCTGTGTTCTACAAAGGTCTCCTGTGAAAAATTCCAAATACTCTTACAGGATTTGGCATTGTTGCTGATATGGGAGGAGGGTAGGGAAATGCTGGGTAGAAAAGGGCAGGGTCCCTGGCAAGGGCTTTACCCTCAGGCCTGTGCCCACAGGCCTAGATAAGGATAGGCATTTCTGTTTTCACACCCAAAAGGTTGCCTTTTGGCCTACCACATGCCCCCATCCTGTGCTCATAAAAACCCAGGATCGTAGTGGGCACACGGACAAGCGGCTGGACGTCAAGAGGAACAGAGAGCACACCAACAGACACCAGCAGACATCAGCAGGCCAGTGACAGCAGAACGACATGGACGCCAAGGGGAATTTGGCCGAGGGCAGTCAGAGGAGAGTCCTCTGGACGGCCTGACTTCAGGGGAAGACAACGTTCACACTCTGGCTTCCCAACCATCTTCCCCCTTCTTCCCATCCATCGTCCCCCTTCTGGCTTCCCATCCATCTTGCTGGGAGCTACCTCCACCACCCAATAAAATCTTGCACTCATCCTCCAAGCCCCCGTGTGATCCGATTTTTCCAGTACATTAGAGCACGGACCTGGGATACAGAAAGTCCTCTGTCCTTGGGATAAGGAAAGGGTCTAACTGAGCTGATTGACACAAGCCACCTACAGACAGCAAAGCTGAAAGAGCATACTGTAACATACGCCAACTGGGGCTTCAGGAGCTGTAAACACTCAACCCTGGATGTGGCCATAGGGTCGGAGTCCAAAAAACATTCCCCATGATCTGCCCATTTGCATGCTCCCACTAGGGGTTTGAGCAGTGGGGACACCAAAGAAGTGAGCCACATCCCTGTCCCATGCCCTGAGAGGGGGATAAGGCAGCTTCTCCCATTTCATTACCCCTATTTTGGCAAGTGAGGAAATTGAGACTTCAAGTCTAAACAGGGACAAAACGTTTTGCTCCTAAAAAAAGGGTTCCACAATTACTTGGTTGATTTAATCTCTAAACATTAACAACCGAGATACAATATGTTTTCCTTTATACAAAATGAGACCAGGTGCGGTGGCTGACACCTGTAATCCTGGCACTTTGGGAGGCCAAGGCAGGTGGATCGCCAGAGTCTAGGAGTTCAAGACCAGCCTGGCCAACATGGTGAAACCCTGTTTCTACTAAAAATACAAAAATTAATCAGACATGGTGGCGGGCACCTGTAGTCCCAGCTACATAGGAGGCTGAGACAGGAGAATTGCTTGAACCCGGGAGGCAGAGGTTGCAGTGAGCTGAGATCACACCATTTTACACTCCAGCCTGGGCACCAGAGCAAGACTTCTGTCTCAAAAATAAAAAAGCAAAACTTGAAATTGCTTGAAATTTTTTCTGAGTCCCACAGTGTTGAGAAATCCTACTAACGAGTCCCTGTAAAGAAACTTCATATAGTTTATAATTTTCTTAGGGCCTGGCTTTGTCTTCTAATACAAGAACAATTTTCTCTGCCATTTTAATTTTTTCCCCTCAGTGACTCAGAGTTGGTTAAACACATGGTTAGTACTGATTCTTGCCTCAAGAATAGTGGGTTTTTTAAAAAAGTAATACATACATACTCCCCTCCCCCCCCCGCAAAATATACAAAAGAGGCTGAGCATGGTGGCTCACGCCTGTAATCCCAACACTTTGAGAGGCCAAGGCATGCAGATCATTTCGAGATGAGCTTGGCCAACATGGTGAAACCCTTTCTCTATTAAAAATACAAAAATTAGCTGGGCATAGTGGTGCATGCCTGTAATCCCAGCTACTCAGGAGACTGGGGCATGAGTATCACTTGAACCTCAGAGGCGGGGGCTGCAGTGAGCCGAGATCGTGCCGTGCCATTGCACTCCAGCCTGGGCGACAGAGCAAGACTCTGTCTCTCTCTCTCTCTCACACACACACACACACACACACACACACACACACACGAGTTTACACTAAAAAATATCTCTCTCCCACCTTACCCCATGCCCCAAATTCCTCTACCTGGAGGCAACTATTGTTAGCATGTTCTTATGGATCTTTCTAGAGAGAATCTTTGCATTTACAATCAATGAAAATTAGGATGCTTTTCCTGTGTCAAGCAAATGAGGAATTTGTTTCAATGATATAACAAATCAGCCAACTTCTGGGAGTGAAAATCAGATTAGCCTAAAAAAAAAAAAAAAACACTGAGGATTAAGAATGACTAAAGGACAACCAGCTTGGGGACAAATTTGATTTTTATTTTATTAAAAAGGACTTTCCACTCTGAGTTTCTGGAGCTAGGTGTCCCATGGAAAGATACTCCTGTGACTGGATTCTATACTAAGAACAATATTGTTTGCTATCTGAAAAATAGTCCTGAGAAATCTTTATCTACACAGCAATAAAAGGAAAAAGATGGGACATAATCGTTTTCACAATTTAATGATGCTCTTACAAAGAAAGCAATTTAAGAAATGAATCAACTCCATCGAGGAATAAGTTGACTCTAGAATTTTCAATGTAGTATTTAAATTTGATTCATCTAATGAAGAACATGGCGTGCACCGAGTAAGAACAAATCTAATTCCGTACAATAGCATGTGTATTTTACCTTGGTTGACTCTAGAATTCATTTATTTAGCAGATATTTATTGAACATTTACAATGTTCCAGGCCTCCCTCATGCCAGGGACTGGGAAAAGGAGTCAAGCAACTATACAATTATTATTCCTGCTTCACTCTTTATCTGTTTTTCCAGCCATTTTGTATTTATTATTTCATTTATGTCTCCCAGAAACCCTCTGAGGTCCAGAAGGTGAAATGACTTGCCTAAGGACATGCAGAGGACATGTGGCAGAGTGGGAACCTTTTTTTTTTTTTTGGAGTTGGAGTCTCACGCTGTCACCCAGGTTGGAGTGCAATGGCGAGATCTTGGCTCACTCCAACCTCCGCCTTCCGAGTTCAAGTGATTCTCCTCCCTCAGTCCCCCGAGTAGCTGGGATTACAGGCATGCGCCACCACGCCTGGCTAATTTTTGTATTTTTAGTAGAGACAGGGTTTCACCATGTTGATCAGGCTGGTCTTGAACTCCTGACCTCGTGATTCACCTGCCTCAGCCTCCTGGGGTGCTGGGATTACAGGCGTGAGCCACCGCACCTGGCCCATGCATGTTTATAGCAGCATGATTTGCAACTGCAAAAATATTGCAACCAGCCCAAATGCCCATCAATCAATGAGTGGATAAAGAAAATGTTATATATATACACACTCATACACCATGGAATACTACTCAGTCATAAAAAGGAATTAAATAATGGCATTCACCTGGATGGTGTTGGAGACCATTATTCTAAGTGAAGTCACTGAGGAATGGAAAACCAAACATCGTATGTTCTCACTTATAAGTGGGAGCTAAGGTATGAGGACACAAAAGCAATCAACTTTGGGGACTTGGGGAAAGGGTGGGAGTGGGGTGAGGGATAAAAGACTACATATTGGCTACAGTGCACACTGCTCAAGTGTTGAGTGAACCAAAATCTCAGAAATCACCACTGAAGAACTTATCCATGTAACCAAACACTACCTGTTTCCCAAAAACTTATTTTAAAAAAAGAAAAGATTATCACCACTGATATCCCAGAACTCAAAACTAAAGCTGTTATAATCCCTGGAGCCACAGAGAAGTGAAAAACTGTGAGCAGAAGGTAAGAGAAACAGATTTCTTTCTCTGTGATGCCCATTTCTGCAAACAGCCAGGCACCATGCAGAAAAGTTATCCTGGACTTAAGGCTTCTACACTGGGAAAACTGAGATTGCAGTGGACACTCTGCTTCCCCATCATCTTGGGTTCCTATGCACAAAAGTCATTCCTGCCTCAATCCAGGAGAAGCACTGCAAGTGCCTATAGAGAGAAGGACCCTTGAGGGCAGCTAGGGACACAGTGAAAGTGGGGCTAGCAGCCCCAGCGTGTGAAATGGGGGCTGGTCTCCATTCAGATAAACCAGATACTGAATCAGAGAGGTATTTCAGGAGCACAATGCTGTAGGAGGTGTGAGCCATAGGTCCTCTGGGCATGAACCCCTAGCCAGCCTCCCCAAACAGCTGGGGCATTCTCTTTGGGACCCTCTCCCTGAATTCAGGACAGGCAGCACCTCAAACTTTTATGAGAACTGCTGCAAATCTAGGCTTATGGTGCCATCTAGTGCCAAAAAGGAGGCAGTGATCTGGGGCTAAGGGAATCAACAGGCAGACTGCATAAAACCTCTAAAAATATGTATGCTAGAACTACCAACTCAGACAGCAAAATAAACGATCCATCATTGGAAAGACATAGACATATGTCCATTAAAACAACAGCAAACAGGGAACCATGACCTCCCAAATGGATAAAGCAAGAAGTAACCAGTGATTAACCCCAATAAGATGGCAATATGTGAACTTTCAGATCAGGAATTCAAAATAGCAAACTCAAAAAATAGTTTGAGAAAACTCAGCAAACTCCAAGATAGCATAGAGAAACAATTTAGAATTTTTTTTTTTTTGAGATGGAATCTCCCTCTGTTGCCCAGGCTGGAGTGCAGTGGCACCATCTCAGCTCACTGCAACCTCCGCCTCCTGAGTTCAAGCGATTCTCTTGCCTCAGCCTCCTGAGTAGCTGGGACTACAGGCACGTGCCACCACACCCAGCTAATTTTTTGTATTATTACAAAATATTGTAGAGATGGGGTTTTGCCATGTTGATCAGGCTGGTCTCGATCTCCTGACCTCGTGATCCACCCATCTCGGCCTCCCAAAGTGCTGGGATTACAGATGTGAGCCACTGCGCCTGGCCCACAATTTAGAAATTTATCAGAGAAATTTAACAAAGTGATTTAAATAATAAAAACAAGTCAAACAAATCCTGGAACTGAGACATACATTTGCTGAACTGAAAAATGCACCAGAGTCTCAACAGCAGAATTGATCATGAAGAAGAAAAAAATAAGTGAGCTTTAAAAATACATAATCAGAGGAGAAAAAAATCAAAAAGATAACAACTACAGGATCTAGAAAATAACCTCAAAAGAGCAAATCTAAGTGTCATTGGTTTTCAAGAGGGAGTTGAGAAAGAGCAAGACATAGAAAGCTCCCACAAAATAATAACAGAAAACTTTCCAAACTTAGAGAAAAATATAAATATCCATATACAGGAAGGTCAAAGATCAACAAACATATTCAGCCCAAATAAGACTGCTCCAAGGCAGAGTAATAATCAAACTCTCAAAAGTCATGGACAAAGAGTGGATCCAAAAAGTAGCAAGAGAAAGAAGCAAATAACATACATATAAAGGGGCTTCAATTTGTCTGGCAATAGACTTCTTAGCAAAAAACATACCAACCAGGAGAGAGTGAGATGACATATGCAAAGTGCTGAAGGAGGAAAAAAACAAAACAACCAAAAAACCCCCTGCCAACTGAGAATGTGATACCCAGCAAAACTATCCTTTAAACATGAAGGAAAGATAAAGACTTTTTTGGGCAGACAGAAGCTGAGTAAATTCATCACCACCAGACCTGTCTACAAGAAATGCTAAAAAGAGTCCTTTTATCTCAGAGAAAAGGATCCTAACCTGCAACAAGAAAATCATCTGAAGGTATTATGTTGGTGCAAAAGTAATCACAGTTTTTACTATTACTATTTTTTTTTTTTTTTTAGCAGAGTCTCGCTCTGTCACCCATGCTGGAAAGCAATCTCAGCTCACTGCAACCTCCACCTCCTGGGTTCAAGTAATTCTCCTGCCTCAGCCTCCTGAGTAGTTGGGATTACAGGTGCCTGCCACTATGCTTGGTTAATTTTTGTATTTTTAATAAAGATGGGGTTTCACCATGTTAGTCAGGCTGCTCTTGAACTCCTGACCTCAGGTGATCTGCCTGCCTTGGCCTCCCAAAGTGCTGGGATTACAGGTGTGAGCCACCGTGCCCAGCCATTACTTTCAAAGGCCAAAACTACAATTAATTTTGCACCAAGATAATATAAAACTCACTGGTAAAATTCAGTATGCAGACAAATTTAGACTATTGTAATACTGTAATTGTGGTATACAAATCACTCATATCTCTAGTATGAAGACTAAAAGACAAATATTACACAAATAATAACTATAACAATTTATTAAGAGATAGGAAATATAAAAAGATATAAATTGAGACACCAAAAAGTCAGAATGTGGAGGGGAGAATTGGAGTTAAAGTTTAAAACATTTTAAGTTTGCTTGTGTGTGTGTGTGTGTGTGTGACAGGGTCTCAGTTTATCACCGAGGCTGGAGTATAGTGGCATGATCTCAGCTCACTGCAGCCTCGACCCCCTGCACTCAAGCAATTTTCCCACCTCAGCCCCCCAAGTAGTTGGGACTACAGGCATACACCACCACACGCAGCTAATTTTTGTATTTTT
>NW_012110919.1:15407116-15416543 GCF_000951035.1 Colobus angolensis palliatus | reverse complement strand
GCCAGGATGGTCTCGATCTCCTGACCTCGTGATCCACCCGTCTCGGCCTCCCAAAGTGCTGGGATTACAGGCTTGAGCCACCGCGCCCGGCCCTTCGGTCTTGATCTCTTGACCTCATGATCCACCCTCCTTGGCCTCCCAAAGTGCTGGGATTACAGGCGTGAGCCACCGCACCTGGCCTCCTTTTTGATTTTTATAGGTACATAGTAGGTATATATATTTATGGACATACATTAGATGTTCTGATATAGGCATGCAATGTATAATATCTCAGCATGGAAAATGGGGTATCCATACCTTCAAGCATTTATCCTTAATGTTACAAACAATCCAATTATACTCTTGGTTATTTTAAAATATACAATTAAGTTATTATTGACTATAGTCATCCTATTGTGCTACCAAATAGTAGGTCTTATTTATTCTTTCTATTTTTTAAACCCATTAACAATTCCCACCTCCCCTTCTTTTCTTTTTGATCAAAGTTAAGTTGTCATCTGTTCAAAACAACTTGTTATACGTATTAGATGTTTTAGTAAGCCTCACGATAACCAAATGTATAAATCTATAATAAATACACTAAAAATAAAAAGCAAGGAATTAAAACATACTACTAGAGAAAATCACATAACCACAAAGGAAGACAGTAAGAAAGAAAGACGAGAGTTACAAAACAACCAGAAAACAAGTAATAAAATGGCAGCAGCAAGTTCTTACCTATCAATAGTCACATTGAATGCAAATAGACTAAATTCTTCAATTAAAAGGCACAGAGTGGCTGAATAGATTTTTTTAAAAAAGACTATCTGCTACCTACAATAAACTAATTTTGTCGGGCATGGTGTTGTGTACCAGTAGTGTCATCCACTTGTGACGCTGAGGTGGGAGGATTGCTTGAGCCCAGGAGTTTGAGACCTGGGAAACATAGCAAGACCCTATTTCAAATAAAAAGAAAGAAAGAAAAAGAGAGAGATGGAAAGAAGGAAGGAAGGAAGGAAGGAAGGAAGGAAGGAAGGAAGGAAGGAAGGAAGACTTTACTTATAAAGACAACATAGACTGGAAGTGAAGGCATGGAAACAGATATTACATGCAAATAAAAATCAAAAAGGAGCAGGAGTCAGTCTACTTATATCTGATAAAATAGACTTCAAGGCTAAAACTATTTAGAAAGACAAAAAAGTCATTATATAATGATAAACGGGTCAATTCAGCAGGAGGATATAACTGTAAATATATATGTACTCAAGCAAATATTAATAGAACTAAAGGGAGAGATAGAATGCAATACAATGAGTAGGGGATTTCAACATCCCAGTTCCAGTAGTTAACAGATTATCAAGGCAGAAAATGAGCCAAGAAACATTGGAGTTAAACTAAACTCTAGACCAAATGTCCTTAACTGATGTTTAGAGAACACTGTATCCAACTGCTGCAGAATATATTTTTTTTTCATTAACACATGGAGCATTCTCCAGGGCAGATCATATGTTGGGTCACAAAACAAGTCTCAACAAATTCAAAAATATAAAAATCATACCAAGGATCTTTTCTGACCACAATAGAATAAAACTAGAAGTCAATAACAAGAGGCACTTTGGAAACTGCATAAGTGCATGGAAATTAAACAATATGCTCCTAAATAACCAACAGGTCAATGAAGAAATTAAGAATGACATTTTAAAATTTATTGAAAATAATGAAAATGGAAACACAACATACCAAAACCTATGGGATATAGCAAAAACAGTGCTAAGAGGAAAGTTTATAGCAATAAATGCTTTGTCAAAAAAATAAAAAGACTTCAAATAAATAACCTAATGTTGAAACTCAAAGAACTAAAAAAGCAAGGACCAACCAAATGCAAAAAGTAGAAGGAAAAAAAAAAGATCAGAACCAAAATAAATGAAATTGAGACTAAAAAACTATCTGAAAGATTAAATAAACAAAAGGTTGTCCTTTAAAAACATAAACATGATTGACAAACCTTTAACTAGACTATGAAAAGAGAGAAGACCCAAATAAATAAAATCAGAAATGAAAAAAAGATATTACAACAGATATCACAGAAATACAAAGGATTATTAGAAACTATGATGAAAAACTATACACCAACAAATTGGAAAATCTAGAAGAAATGAATAAACTATTGGACACATACAACTTACCCAGACTGAACCATGAAGGAATAGAAAGCCTGAACAGACCAATAACAAGCAATAATATCAAAGCAGAAACCGCTCAGGACTGAATGGCTTTATTGCTGAATTACACCAAACATTAAAGAAAAACTAGTATCAATTCTCTCAAACTATTTCAAAACACTTAAGAGGAGGAAACACTTCCAAACTCATTCTATAAGGCTAGTGTTACCCTGATACCAAAACCAGACAGGAACACAACAATAAAACAAAACTACAAGCCAATATCCCTAATGAACATACGTGCAAAAATTCTCAATAAAATACACCAAATTCAACAACACATTATAAAGATCATTCACCACGATTAAGTGGGATTCATCCCAGACATGCAAGAGTGATTCAACACATGAATAGACCACAAATCAATAAATGTCACACATCTCATTTATGACATAACAGAACCAAGGACGAAAACCATATGATCATTTTAGTAGATGCTGGAAAAGTATTTGACAAAATCCAACGTGCCTCCATGATAAAACTCTCAACAAATTTGGTATAGAAGGAACATACTGCAAAACAACAAAGGCCATAAAACGCAAACCCACAGCTAATACTGAACAGGGAAAAATTGAAAGCCTTTAAGATCTGGAACAACACAAGGATGCCCACTTTCACCATTTTTATTCAGAGCAATTAGGCAAGAGAAAGAAATAAAGGGCATCCAAATTGGAAAGGAAGAAGACAAATTATCCTTGTTGGCAGAGAACATGATCTTATATTTAGAAAAACCTAAAGATGCCTCCAAAAAACTGTTAGAATTGATAAATGAATTCAGAAAACTTTCAGGACACAAAATCAACATAGAAAAATCAGTAACACTTTTATACACTGATGGCAAATACTCAGAAAAATAAATCAAGAAAGCAATCCCATTTACAATACCTACAAGATAAATAAAATACCTAGGAATAAATTTAACCAAAGAGGTAAAAGATCTCTACAAATAAATCCGTATAACACTCATAAAAGAAACTGAAGAGTTACTTCAAAAACATAAAAAAACCCATGCTCATGGATTGAAAGAAATAATATTGCTAAAATGTCCATGTTGGCTGGGCATGGTGGCTCACGCCTGTAATCCCAGTATTTTGGGAGGTTGAGGTGGGCAGATCATGAGGTCAGGAGATCGAGACCATCCTGGCTAACACAGTGAAACCACATCTCTACTAACAAAAATACAAAAAATTAGCTGGGCGTGGTGGTGAGCGCCTGTAGTCCCAGCTACTCGCAAGGCTGAGGCAGGAGAGCTGCGTGAACCCGGGAGGTGGAGCTTGCAGTGAACCATGGTCGTACCACTGCACTCCAGCCTGGGTGACAGAGTGAGACTCTATGTCTAAAAAAAAAGGCCATGTTACCCAAAGCAATCTAAAGATTCAATGCAATCCCTATCAAAATACCAAAGACATTCTTCACAGAAATAGAAAAAACAATCCTAAAATTTGTATAGAACCACAAAAGACCCCACATAGCCAAAGGAATCCTGAACAAGAAACAAAATTGGAGGCATCACACTACCTGACTTTAAAATATACTACAAAACCATAGTAACCAAAACAGCATAGTACTGGCATAAAAGCAGACACATAGACCAGTGGAACAGAAAAGAGAACCCAGAAATAAATCCACACATCTACAGCAAACCCATTTTTGACAAAGGCACCAAGAACTTATATTGGAGAAAGAACAGTATCTTCTGGCCGGGCACGGTGGCTCAAGCCTGTAATCCCAGCACTTTGGGAGGCCGAGGTGGGCGGATCACGATGTCAGGAGATCGAGACCATCCTGGCTAACACGGTGAAACCCCGTCTCTACTAAAAACTACAAAAAACTAGCCGGGTGAGGTGGCGGCGCCTGTAGTCCAGCTACTCAGGAGGCTGAGGCAGGAGAATAGCGTGAACCCGGGAGGCGGAGCTTGCAGTGAGCTGAGATCCGGCCACAGCACTCCAACCTGGGCGACAGAGCGAGGCTCCGTCTCAAAAAAAAAAAAAAAAAAAAAGAACAGTATCTTCAATAAATGGTGCTGGGAAAACGGGAAAACTAGATAATCATATGCAGAACAATGAAGCTAGACCCCTATTTCTCACCATATACAAGAATCAAATCAAAATGGGTTAAATACTTAAATGTAAAACCTGAAACTACTAGAAAAAACATTGAGAAAATGCTTTAGGACATTGGTCTGGGCAAAGATTTTGGGGTAAGACCTCAAAAACACAGGCAACAAAAGCAAAAATGCATAGCAAGGGGAACAATCAACAGCATGAAGAGACAACCTACAGAATGGGAGAAAATAACTGTAAACTATTCATCATACAAGGGGTTAATAACTAAAATACATAAGGAACTCAAACAACTCAAAAACAAAAAAAAAAACCCCACATAATCAAATTTTAAAAAGGGCAAATGATTTAAGTAGACATTTCTCAAAAGAAGACATACAAATGGCCAATAGGTATATGAGAAAATGTTCAACATTACTAATCAGGAAAATGTAAATCAAAACCACAATGAGATATCATCTCACCCTCGTTAGAATGACTATTGTCAAAAAGACAAAAGGTAAGTGTTGATGAGGTGTGGAGAAAGGGGGACTCATATACATTGTTGCTGGGAATGTAAATTAGTACAGTCATTACAGAAAATAGTATGGAGGTTCTAAAAACTAAAAATAGAGCTACCATATGATCCAGCAATCCCACTGCTGGGTAAATAACCAAAAGAAAGGAAATCAGTATATTGAAGAGGTATCTGCACTTCCATGTTTATTGCAGCACTATTCACAATAATCAAGATACGGGATCAACCGAAGTATCCATCAATGGATGAATGGATAAAAAAAAAAAAAAAGTGGTACATATATACAGTGGAATACTATTCAGCCATAAAAAATAATGAAAATCTGTCATTTGCATGAATGTGGATGGACTGGAGGACATTAAGTGCAATAAGCCAGGCACAGAAAGACAAATATTGCATGTTCTCACTCACATGTGGGAGCTTTTTGGAGGACATTAAGTGCAATAAGCCAGGCACAGAAAGACAAATATTGCATGTTCTCACTCACATGTGGGAGCTTTAAAAAGTTGATCTCATGGAGGTAGAGAGTAGAATGGTGGTTACCAGAGGCTGAGAAGGGTAGAGGGTAGAGGAGGATGAAGAGAGGTTGGTTAACAGGTACAAAAATAGTTAGAAGAGCCAGGCACGGTGGCTCAGATCTGTAATTCCAGCACTTTGCGGGGCTGAGGTGGGCAGATTACTCGAGGTCAGGAGTTTGAGACCAGCCTGGCCAACATGGTGAAACCCTATCTCTACTAAAAATAAAAAAAATTAGCTGGGTGTGGTGACGGGTGCCTGTAATCCCAGCTACTCAGGAGGCTGAGGCAAGAAAATTGCTTGTACCCAGGAGGCGGAGGTTGCAGTGAGCCAAGATTGTACCATTGCACTCCAGCCTGGGCAATGAAAGTGAGACTCCATTTAAAAAAAAAAAAAAGTTAGAAGAAATAACTTCTAATATTTGGTAGTACAGTAGGGTGACTACAGATGACAATAATTTATTGTATATTTCATAGTAACCAGAAGAAAAGATTTGGAATGTTCCCAATACAAAGAAATAATAAATATTTGAGGTGATAGATATCCCAATTACCCTGATTTGATCATTACATGTTGTATGCATACATCAAAATACCACATGTGCTCCAGAAATGTGTACAATCATTATATATCAATTTTTAAACATTATGTTCCTAGAAACAAGCTCTAGTTTCTCATAAAATTTTTTAAAAAATTTGTGAACTATGATACAAATTTAATGTTGAATACCTTCTTTTTATATTTTATTTTTTCATCTAATTAATTAATATAAAGAAAATACAAAAATTTTTTTTTCACCCATTTAGACACTCTCAACTCCCATTTGGTTTATCCTATAGAAAATATAATCTTTTCTATGAAAGCATGTCCGAGTGAATGGATCTATCCCACTCCACTTGTTCTTCCTCCAGACATCTGTGTTCTCCAGCCCCTGTACCTTATCCCATCATAGCTCCTTAAAACCTCAACAACCTTCAAGGCCCTGCTCAAATCTCTTAGTTCTTCAGATTTATCAGCCAGAGTCATTTTTCCCTTGAATTTTCTTTTTAATAATATTAAGCATTTATTGGCTGGGCATGGTGGCTCACATCTGCAATCTCAGCAATTTGGGAGGCCGAGGCAGGTGGATCACTTGAGGTCAGGAGTTCGAGACCAGCCTGACCAACATGGTAAAATGCTGTCTCTACTGAAAATACAAAAATTAGCTGAGCATGGTGGTGCGTGCCTGTAACCCCAGCTACTGGGGAGGGTGAGGCAGGAGAATTGCTTGAACCTGGGAGTTGGAGGTTGCAGTGAGCTGAGATCACACCATTGCACTCTAGCCTGGGCAACAAGAGCAAAACTCTGTCTCAAAATAATAATAATATTATTATTAACCATTTATTTATTTATTTATTTACTTATTTACTTAGACAAAGTCTCGCTCTGTCGCCCAGGGTGGAATGCAGTGGTGCAATCTCAGCTCACTGTGACCTCCGCCTCCCAGGTTCAAGAGATACTGTGCCTCAGCTTCTCAAGTAGCTGGGCTCATAGGCGTACACCACCAAACCCAGCTAATTTTTGTATTTTTAGTACAGGTAGGTTTTCGCCATGTTGGCCAGGTTGGTCTCAAACTCCTGGCCTCAAGTGATCTGTCTGCCTCAGTCTCCCAAAGTGCTGGGATTATAGGTGTGAGCTAAGGTGCCCGGCCTCCAACATTTTTTCTAGTCTTTCCTGAGCCTCTGCTGTAGCCCTGTGCCCAGCCCTAATCTGTATTGTAGCAGCAACACTTGAGTATGTGTCCATCTCCTCAAAGGGATTCTGAACCTTTGGAAGAAAGGGGCCTTTATATCTCTCTAGAGAATTTTATAGAGGCTCAGGATGTGTTTACTGAAATAAAAATGAGAATATAAAGTGGATCTGTGGCACAAACTTTAAGAACAGTGGAGAAGACAAGTTTCAGATCAGAATCATATGTCTTTTGTTTTTCCTACTGGTGAAATTTTTGCTCAGGCAATGTCGATAAGAATAATACTTTAAAAAAAAAAGAACGGTAATAAAGAAAAGTCTCAATAAATACTTCCTTTCTAAGACATATAAAGTGAGGCAAGGCTAGATATGGTGGCTCACACCTGTAATCCCAGCATTTGGGGAGGCTGAAGTGTGTATATGGCTTGAGCCCAAGCATTCAAGACCAGCATGGGCAACACGGCGGAACTCCATTTCTACAAAAAACACAAAAATTAGCCAGGCATGGTGGCATGCATCTGTAGTCTCAGCTACTCAGGATGGTGAGGTGGGAGGATCACCTGAGCCTGGGAGGGTGAGGCTGTAGTGAGCCATGATTGTGCTACTGCCCTCCAGCTTGGGCAACAGAGTGAGACTTTGTCTCAAAAAAAAAAAAAAAAAGTGAGTTATAATAAAAGAGAACACTTCAAAAATGTATTACTTTGTATCCATATTTGTGATAATTTAATGTGTCAACATGGAGGGTGTTTTTAGATGAGATTAACATTTAAACCAGGTGCAGTGGCTCATCCTGTAATCCCAGCACTTTGGGAGGCCAAGGTGGGTGGATCACTTGAGGTCAGGAGTTCGAGACCAGCCTGGCCAACATGGTGAAACCCTGTCTCTACAAAAATACAAAAAAATTAGCTGGGTGTGGTGACACACACCTGTAATCCCAGCTACTCAGGAGGCTGAGACAGGAGAATCGTTTGAACCCAGGAGGCAGAGGTTGCAGTGAGCCGAGATCATGCCATTGCAATCCAGCCTAGGTGACACAGTGAGACTTCATCTCAGAAAATAAAAACAAAAACAGAAACAAAACAACACAACACAACAACAACAACATTTAAATTGGTGTATTTTGACTAAAGCAGATTGCCCTCCAAAATGTGGGTGGGCCCCACCCAGTTGGTTGAAGGCCTGAATAGAACAAAAAGATAAGCCTCCTAAGCAAGAGGGGAATTTCCAGCAGACTACTTTTGCTTTTTTGTTTATTTGTTTGTTTGTTTATTTTGTGAGACAGGGTCTTGCTCTGTTGCCCAGGCTGGAGTGCAGTGGGATGATTATAGCGTACTGCAGCCTCAATCCCCCAGGCTTAAGTGATCCTCTCACCTCAGCCTCCCAAGTAGCTGGGACTACAGGTGTGCACCACCACACCTGGCTAACTTTTAAATTATCTGTAGAGACAGGGTCTCCCTGTGTTACTCAGGCTGGTCTTCAACTTCTGGGCTCAAGCAAACGTCCCACCCCAGCCTCCAAAAGTGCTGGGATTACAGGTGTGAGCTACTGTGCCCGGCCTAGACTGCCTTTGGACTTCATCTGCCACAGGCTCTCCTAGGTCTCCACCTGCCAACTCACACTGCAAATTTTGGACTTGTCAGACCCCATAATCATGTCAGCCAATTCCTCACACATTCTTTAAATCTCTTTCTATGTCTATTTATCTACATAGCCTATTGGCTCTGTTTCTCTGGAGAACTCTGACTAATACAACATTATGTATGAATGTGTATTCAAAACCAATCTGGGAGATTGGTTGTAATTTTAGAAATGCTTAGTATGCCACCCTAGCATGCCACCCACCACCTATAAATCCTGTAGGCTAATTTATCCCCGCCCCTTTGTGGCACAACAGAATGGAGTCTGAAATGGCAGGGTGGTGTGTTACTTCATTTCCACAAGGCAAAAAGAAACAAAATAAATACAAGATTATTGATGTGTCCCCATGTGCATACTGAATGTTCATACATAATCAGGTTACTGAATAATACATTCTTGAAAGCATTCAGTTCTTCTTTAATCACCCCATATTGCTGAATTTTTTTAAAAAGCCACATGTGGCTGGGCACAATGGCTCATGCCTGTAATTCCAATGCTTTGGGAGGCCAAGGTGGGTGGATCATCTGAGGTCAGGAGTTCAAGACCAGCCTAGCCAACATGATGAAAAGCCCGTCTCTACTAAAAATACAAAAATTAGCTGGGTGGTGCATGCCTGTAATCCCAGCAACTTGGGAGGCTGAGGCATTTGAATCTGGGAGGCAGAGGTTGCAGTGAGCCAGGATCGCACCACCGCATTCCAGCCTGAGTGACAGAGCAAGACTCTGTCTTTAAAAAAAAAAGACACATGCACTGCAGTATGGACT
>NW_012110919.1:15403003-15406641 GCF_000951035.1 Colobus angolensis palliatus | reverse complement strand
TCTTTACTGCAATCTCTGAACATAAATTGTGAAGATTTCATGGACATTTATTAGTTTCCAAAATTAATACTTTTATAATTTCTTACACCTGTCTTACTTTAATCTCTTAATCCTGTCATCTTCGTAAGCTGAGGATGTATGTCGCCTCAGGACCCTGTGATGATTGTGTTAACTGTACAGATTGTTTGCAAAACGTGTGTTTGAACAATATGAAATCTGATTTCAAAACATGGGTGTTTGAACAATATGAAATCAGTGCATCCTCAAAAATAACAGAATAACAGCAATTTTCAGGGAACAAGGGAAGATAACCATAAGGTCTGACCGCCTGCTGGGTCAGGCAGAATACAGCCATATTTTTCTTCTTGCAGAGAGCCTGTAGACAGATATGTGAGTAAGAGAATATTGCTGAATTCTTTTCCCAGCAAGGAATATTAATAATTAATACCCTGGGAAAGGAATGCATTCCCGGGGGTAGGTCTGTAGACGGCTGCTCTGGGAGTGTCTGTCTTATGCGGTTGAGATAAGGACTGAAATACACCCTGGTCTCCTGCAGTACCCTCAGGATTGCTAGGATTGGGAAATGCCAGCCTGGTGAATTCTAGTCAGACTGGTTGTCTGCTCTCGAACCCTGTTTCCTGTTAAGATGTTTATCAAGACAATGCATGCACAGGAGGACACAGACCCTCATCAGTAATTCAGATTTTGCTCTTGCCTTGTGATCTTTATGGCCCTTTGAAGCATGTGATCCTTGTGACCTACTCCCTGTTTGTACACCCCCCCGCCCCTTCCAAAATCCCTAATAAAAACTCGCTGGTTTTCCAGCTCAAGGTCACCATCACGGTCCTACCAATATGTGATGACACCCCTGGAGGCCCAGCTGTAAAATTTCTCTCTTTGTACTCTCTCTCTTTATTTCTCAGACCAGCTGACACTTAGGGAAAATAGAAAATAACCTACATTGAAATACTGGGGGCTGGTTCCCCTGATAAAACTCCATCTCGAAAAAAAAAAAATAGGGAAAATATATTGATATTTGCTTGCATATCTATGAAATTTATCTGGAAATTTACAAAAGAAACTGATGACATTGGTTGTTTCCAGGGAGGGGGACACTTGAGTGGTAGGGGAAACAGGGTGGATATTCTATTTTTTTTCCATCTATCTGTGTGTAACTTTTGCATTTTGAACCATTTTTATATTTTGAACCAGAGTATAGTATCTATTTAAAAAGAAATTTCAAAGGAAAACAAACAATTTTTGCCTTTATTTCCCCTAAACTTTTTTGGGGCTGGGCATTTTAACTTAGGATACAACAAATAAGTCCCTGAAGAAAAATATTCAAGAAGTATTACTTAGAGCCTGCTGGGTACTGGGAACACAGCAGTGAACAAAACAAAGAAAATCCCTGCTCAAATGAAACTTAAATTCTAGCATAGGAAGACAGTAAAGAAAAAACAAGTAATAATAAATAGGTAAGATATATTGTAAGTTAGACGGTGGTAAAAGCTATAAATGAAAAGAATTGAGTGAGGTTTAATAGTTAATTTAATGTGTCAATATGGAAGGTGTTTTTAGATGAGATTAACATTTAAATTTGTGAATTTTGAGTAAAGTAGATTGACCTCCAAAATGTGAGTGGGCCTCATCCAATCAGTTGAAGGCTTGAATAAAACAAAAAGATGTGAACAAAGATGGAACAAAAAGGGGGTTTGAGATTGCTAATGGGGATTTGGGAGTGATAAGATTGGGTGTGATAAAGGAGTAAAATTTTAACTAGATCATTAGAGCAGTGATGATGAGAAGGTGACATCTGAACCACACATTTGTGAAACTGAAGGTGAGTCTACTCTTTTTTTTTTTTTGAGACGGAGTCTCACTCTGTTGCCCAGGCTGGAGTGCAGTGGCCGGATCTCGGCTCACTGCAAGCTCCACCTCCCGGGTTTATGCCATTCTCCTGCCTCAGCCTCCCGAGTAGCTGGGACTACAGGCTCCCGCCACCTAGCCCAGCTAATTTTTTGTATTTTTTTTTAGTAGAGACGGGGTTTCACTGTGTTAGCCAGGATGGTCTCAATCTCCTGACCTCGTGATCCACCCACCTCGGCCTCCCAAAGTGCTGGGATTACAGGCTTGAGCCACCGCGCCCGGCCGAGTCTACTCTTTTCTATGATAATGTTTCACCATTCTGCTTCATCATATGAAATTATTAGATCTTACTGATACAAAATGGCTGGGCTCCTGGCTAAACCTCACCCTCAGGCCTGGAACTGCAGCCCTAAGTGAAAACAGCTGACCCTGTTTTTCCACCCAAATATTGATTTTTTGGCCTGCTACTCCCCCTATCTTGTGCCCATAAAAAGACTTCAGCTGGCAAAGCAATGTAAGTGGCAAGCAGACAAGTGACTGAGCATCAAGGATACAAGCGGCTGAGCACTGGATACTGCGGATAGACCCTGCTAACTTCAGACAGTGCAGCTTCAGGGAAAGATCACCTCTTTCCTGCACCATCCCCTTTCCAACTCCCCATTCCACTGAGAGCCACATCCATTGCCCAGTAAAATCCTCCCCATACACTACCCTTCAATACATTTGTGTGACCTGATTCTTCCTGGATGTCAGACAAGAACCCAGGTGCCAAGAGGGCAAGAGCTCGGACGCTGCTGCAGGGCCGGCACAGAGCCTGCTCCCACCAGAAAGGAGCCACCGCCGGTTCCAGCACTAATTCCTTCATGTTCCCGCACTCACTTGCTTGCACGCTCTCTCTTGTGAGGAGTGGCCAGCCGCAGGCTGAGTGAAATGAGCCACTCCAGTTCCCGCCCATGAAGGGGGTCATGGTCAAGGGAACAATCCCATCTCACTACTTATTCTACATTGTTTTTCTAAATTATTTGTGGAAATATGAGGAATATCAAAAATGTTTAGAGTTTATAGGTAATTGTTGAGTGCAGTGTTTTAAAATTAAATGTAGCAAGGAAGTTCCCAGAATCATCAATTTCTTTGTGGTGGGCCTTTACTTTCAGTGGAACTGGTATCATTTAAGGGCACACCAGAACACTGAAAATTCCTCAGTCTCTCTTTCTAATCTACTTTCAGTGGCCCAAATTTCTTTCTTTCTTTTTTTTTTTTTTTGAGACGGAGTCTCGCTCTGTCGCCCGGGCTGGAGTGCAGCGGCCGGATCTCAGCTCACTGCAAGCTCCGCCTCCCGGGTTTACACCATTCTCCTGCCTCAGCCTCCCGAGTAGCTGGGACTACAGGCGCCCGCCACCTCGCCCGGCTAGTTTTTTGTATTCTTTTTAGTAGAGATGGGGTTTCACTGTGTTAGCCAGGATGGTCTCGATCTCCTGACCTCGTGATCCGCCCGTCTCGGCCTCCCAAAGTGCTGGGATTACAGGCTTGAGCCACCGCGCCCGGCCCAAATTTCTTTAACAGAGCTTAATGCCTTTCAATCTGCAATAAGAGACAAGACAAAATGTAAAAACTTCTTTCGAATTTACTTCCTATGTAAGAGAGTAGCTCTGGCCAAGCATGGTGGCTCATGCCTGCAGTCCCAGTGCTTTAGGAGGCTGAAGTGGGAGGACTGCTTGAGGCCAAGGGTTCCAGACCAACATGGGCAACATAGTGAGACCTTGTCTCTACAG
>NW_012110919.1:15393443-15402722 GCF_000951035.1 Colobus angolensis palliatus | reverse complement strand
AGGTTTCACCATGTTGACTATGCTGCTCTTGAACTCCTGGCCTCAGGTGATCGGCCCGCTTCAGCCTCCCAAAGTGCTGGGATTACAGGCATGAACCACTGCACCTGGCCTCTTTTTCCTTTCTTTTCTTTCTTTCTTTTTTTTTTTTAGAGATGAGGTCTCATTCTGTCATGAGACCAGCCTCCAGACTCCCAGGCTAGAGTGCAGTGGCATGATCATAACTCATTGCAGCCTCGAACTCCTAGGCTCAAGTGATCCTCCTGCCTTAACCTCCCAAGTAGCTGGGACTACAGGTGAGCATCACCATACCCAGTGAAAGTGGGTTTTTTTTTCCTTTTTTTTTTTTTAATAACAACATAAGATTGGAAATAATCTAAAAGTCCAGTGAGAGAGGACTGGTTAGATAAATTATGGCATATTCATAAAATGGATGCTGAGCCTCTGTAAAAGGAATGAGCAAGCTCTTATGCACCAGTATGCACAATCTCCAAAATAATTTTTAAATAAAATAAACCAGAACAAGTTACATAGCTGTGTGAATAGCATACTACCATTTGTTTAAAATAAAAAAGAAGAAAAGAGAATAAGGATTTATATATGCACTTGCTTATAAGTACAGTAATATCTCTGGAAGGATTTATAAACAAATTAGTAACATTAGCTGCCTCCAGTGAGGTTTTTAGGGAGCTGGAAATAGAGGTAGAAGTGACTTGTGCTGCATATATCCTTTTGAACCTTTTAAATTTTGAACCATATGAATGCATTACCTATTTAAAAATAGGACAAAACTTTAGAAAAATGTAGCCAGGGTAAAGTCATGGTGAAAGGAGACAGAGATAGGAGAAAGGAAACAGAAAATCAACTGTTATATAGATTTGGCATTATTGTTGATATCTTGGGAGAAATATGAGCCAAGAAAGTGCATATATGAATGTGTGGGTGTGTAGGTCTGAAAAAGTTTGCAAATACAAGAGAATCACCTTTTGTTTATCATTATGGGCCTTATATTAGAGATGTGTTTGGACTGGCAGGTGAGTGTGGCCTGGAGTCAGGAAGAAGCAGCCACCCCTCTGTGTTTCAGGCATCACAGAGGATATGGAACTCCTAGAGGGCTTTAGGAAAGGGAGAGACTGTGAGAACTGATCTTGGCAGACCAGGAGGAAGAAGGTTTATTTCTAAAGGATGTGTGTAAAAAGGTTGGAGTCAGGAGTAGGGAGGGCAAACAAATCAGAAAAAGACCAGAAAGAAGAAATATTAAAACTCTAGAAAACTGATTCTGTGCCAGGTAAAATACTTGCAGTGGGATCTGTGTGTTTTGCCAACATTCAGGTCCCCTTCTGATAACAGCACTCTAATTTTCCTTAAGCACCTCCTTTCTTCATCTGCATCAGGGTTTTACAGACTTGACAATATTAACATTTGGGATCAGGCAGTTTTTTGTTGTGGGGGACTGTCGTGTGCTTTGTAGGATAAATGGCAGCACCCCTGGCCTCTACCCATTAAACGCTGGTAACGTCCCCATCCCCCAGTTTTATGACAACTAAGAATTACTCTAGATATTGCAAAATGTCTCCTAAGGTTCAAAATCACCCCCCTTCCCATTGAAAACTACTGGTCTATATGGTTTATGCCAAACCAGTACAAGTCTCTGGGTTTAAGAAAGGGCACATATCTCAGACCTGGTCAACCAGAGCATTTGCACCCTCTGACTACAGTGTAGTTCAAAGATGGGCATCAGCTCAAGTTGGCCCACAGTCAATCCCATAATGGTAATCAGGAAAGATGATGCCTTTCTAACAGGGTTGCTGAGAGAATAAGCACTGTGCCTCAAGTGCACCCAAGTAGGCAAGATGCAGCTGCTGGAATAATGCCCCTCCCCCACCAATTCTGGGCCCCTGGATCCAGCCATGCCTGAAGTCAGCCTGTGGTGGGAAGAATTCTAAGATGGCCCTCTCAAGATTCTCAGTTCCTGGTTTACACACACCTTCTAGCAGTTATAGAGTTATATAGTTATAGTTAAACACTAAAACTCTAAGTGCTGCTGTGGAGAGATTTACTGATGCTATTGGTATGAATAGGAGGCAGGGAAATACTGGTAGAAAAGGGTGGGTCCCTGGTGAGGGTTCCACCCTGAAGCCTGGACCTGCAGCCTTAAATGAGAACTTCACATCCCTGTTTTCCTGCCCAAATGTTGCCCCCCCCCAAGCCCCCATCATGTGCCCATAAAAACCCCAAGCTCCACTGGCAGAGGAGCAGTACAGCATTGGCAGAGAAGGACAGAAGACAGAAGCGTCTGAATGTGGAGAGGAGAAGCAGCAGCTGGACATCGGAGACTCTGGTTGGAGAGGAGTTTGGCTGGGATGATGGAGAGGAGTTCAGGTGGGACGGTGGAGAGGAGTTCCGCCATTGGGGAAGACCACCTTCCCACTCCATCCCCTTCCCAGCTCCCCATCCTACTGAGAGCTACTTCCACTGCTCAGTAAAATCTCTACATTTGCCATCCTTCAAGTTTGTGTGACCTCATTCCTCTTGGACATCGGACAAGAATTTGGGATGCACTGGGTGCAATATCCCAATAAGGCTGTCACACTGGCCCTTTGCCCTCGCTGGCAGAGGGCAGTCACCCCACACAATGAGACAAAAGGTTCACTGAGCTGGTAACATGCCCTCTGGGGCTCAGAGGTGTCACAGGTACCCCCCTCACCGGGACAGCAAAGCTAAAAGAGCATTGTAACACTCTAGGGATGCTGCCACAGGGCCCACACAGGGCCTGCTCCCATGGGAGAGAAGCAGCTGGAGGTTCCGGCATTCTTTTGCTCTGGTTCCCATACCCATCTGCTCATGTGCTCCCTTCCATAAGGGGTTGAGCGTGACAGCCGAGTAGCCACCCCTGTTGCAAGTCCTGCGAAGGGGTCAAGGAAACTCTCCAGTTTCATTATGAAGGCCTAAAATCAGTTGTGGGTAGGATCGAGAGATGATCTGGGTGACCTCATCATCTGAGCTGAGAAGAGGAAGTCAGAGAGACATTCTAATGGATCTGGAAGAAAACAAATATCCATGCTGTGAACTGCCTGTGGCAGGGACATGGGAAGGAACCATGGATAACCTCTAGGAGCTGAGAGCAGCACAGCTGGGGAGGAAATGGGACTTCAATCCCACAACTGCTAGCAACTGAATGCTGCCAACAAGAAGAATGGGGTTGGAAGCAGATTATCCACAGAGCCTCCAGATGAGAACTCAGCCCAGCTGACCCCATGATTTCAGTCTTGAACTGTGAGACTATACATGGGTTGTGGTGTGGGCTGCTAAACTGATGCTACAGCAAGTTGGTATGCAGCAATAGAGAACAAACACACAGACCTACCTCCAGGTCTTCCAGTTCTGTGAGCCTGTGCATTCCATTTTTAACTTAACCCAGTTTGTGTTTTGTGTTCAGGTCACTTGTTTCCAAAATATTCCTGACTAACACAGCATTGTGCAAGCATTATCTCATGTCTGCCTCCTGGCAACCCCATGGGGTAATTTTTCTCGTGTGTGTGTGTGTGTGTGTGTGTGTTTAGATAAAATTTACAGTGAGATGCACAAATCAATTCAATGGTCCAATTCAATAAGCCTGTGAGGTAATGTTTTGCTTAGGACATTTCCAGTTGCAAACAACAGGAACCTATTTGAAGTGGCTTAATGGGGGGACGGGTGGGAAAATTATTGTAAAGATAGAGACATATCTCATGGAATTTGCAGTGGAGAGTGCAGCTGGGCCTCAGGAGGACATGCTGTGAGCAGCTAGCTGGTGTTCATGCTACCTTTGACTGCATGGCATCTACCTGCATACATTTCGCTAGAAAGCAATTCACTAGATTCATTTACTTATTGAATGACTTATGTCTGCAGGGAACTGTGACAGATAACTAGGAATCAGAAATAAAAGATATTGTTCCCTCCAACCAAACTTGTGGCTGGAGTTGCCCCCAAAGCAGTGGCAGGGAAGTTCCCACAAGAGAGAGCCCTAAATGGTCTTGAGATGGGGCTAGTTGGGATTCTAAAGAAAGAAGAACTAAACACCAGGACAATGAGTCCAAAGTGTTTATTAGCCAGACAGACTTACAGAGTGGGCTGCCATGTATCCTCTAGTGGTGAAGAGAGAAAGCAATGTTCTACCTAGGTGTGTCCACCACAATGGGGTCAGAGTGTGGAGTTTACATGAGGGTTTAAAGAATTTGGCTCAGGTCAGTGTCTTGAGCAACAACCTAAAACAAACTAGGCAACTTCATCAGTGCCTGGGAATGTTCAAGGCCTTGGCTTGGGTTCAAGCCCGCAGGGAAAACATGCAGCTGGCTGGGTCACAGAGAGGCCAAAGGCACTGTCAGTCAGGCTGCAAAAGAAAGCGGGTAGGGAGACGCTGGAGGACCCTACAGATACATATCCTGTCCTCAACAAGCCACTAATGTACGGAGAAGGGTGGATAAGTAAAACAATTATAGACAAGAGTGATCAGCTGGGAGCGGTGGCTCACGCCTACAATCCCAGCACTTTGGGAGGCCAAGGCAGGCGATCACCTGAGGTCAGGAGTTTGAGACCAGCCTGGCCAACATGGTGAAACCCCGTCTCTACTAAAAATACAAAAATTAGCTAGGCATGGAGACAGGCACCTGTAATCCCAGGGACTTGGGAGGCTGAGGCAGGAGAATCACTTGAACCCGGGAGGCAGAGGTTGCAGTGAGCTGAGATCGCACCATTGTGCTCCAGCCTGGGCAACAAGAGCCGGACTTCCTCTAAAAAAATAAGAGTGATCATAAAGTACTAAAGTAGACCTACAGTAGACTGGGTACCAGGGAGGACTTCCTGGAGGTAATACCCATGCTGAGTGGGAGTTGGCCAGGCAATGAAATGAAAGCCAAGGGCACTTCAAAAGTGTGGAAAGTGTTGGGAAGGATTGCTTCTCAATGCAGACTGCACTGAAGAGCCTGTGTTGGGAAGAAACTAAATTTGTAAAGGGAGTCAGGGGACAGATGCTAACTGGCTTTGCACGTTGCATCCAGGAATACAGATTTAATCTAGAGGGAATGAGGAGCCATTGAAGATTTTTAAGCAGGAGAGTGACATCATCTGATTGAGTTGTGTTGTTTTCGTCGTTGGTGGATGCAGTGTGGAGAACGGTTTGGAGGGTTCCAGGATTAACTCCTGTAGGCCTGGAATTGGCCTGAGATGAGCCACTGAAGTATAACACGTACCTGCCCAGCACTGATCTCTGCTCAACACATGAAACCTTCTGACTAATAATGCTACTTTGTAATCATGGATTCAAGGCAAGTTTCAGGACAGTTTGCTGAAAATTGTGAGACTTTAATGATAACTGTGAGATTGGTAATTTGCACTTGGTCTCAGTGAGACCCCTGGGGGGCTCTGCCACTGGGGCAGTTACATAGCAAGAATACGCCTATGTAACCAACAGGGGATAAGAAACTCAGCCTGTCCTCCATTTCAGACACCCTGGTTGCCAGGTGTTCAGTGCACACGATAGTGATTCCTGATCTAAAAGAGAAAGTGTATCCATTCAGCCTCGCAGAAGGAGTAGCTTTGGAGCCTGCATCTGGCCTCTCCAGATCCTTTGCTGTGATGCAGTCTTTGGCTACTTCCTATACATTGCCTTACTTTATGCTGTTGTGTGATTGTATCCTTTCCTGCAACATTGTCATTTTGGGTCCTATGAATCTTCTTTAAGAATCAAACCCTGTCTAACTGTGGCCATTGCTGCAGGGCAGGGATGACTGGTTCAATGGTATCCCACTGCCTAATACAGGGCTTAGCACAAAATATGCATTATTGGGAATATTTGTTGAATGGTCCAGCCTAGCAATGGTGAAGAGTAGAGAGGTGAGGCAGGTATCTTGCAATCTAGCTTCACTTGTGCCCTTCAATGTCTAACCCTTAATAGCTGCTCAGTAACTGTGTCTCAAATGCATAAGTAAATGAAAGAAGGAATGCATGTTTTATTTACCTAGACTTGGCAGTGATCTCAAGGAGCCACAGGGCAAAAGAAAGGAAGGCCAATGAGACAGCCACATACAGCTCATCTTTCTTCAGGCCTCCCGGACACCCCCATTTAAGGACAGCTTCTCGTGGATCTTTAGATAAATTGTTCTGAAGTGAGAGGATCCAGCTGACTTTATTTTTGCAGATATTTTACCCACGCTCCTCTCTCTACATCACCCCAGGGGATGACCAACTTTTTAAAACTTCCAATGATGATTTAAAAGCAGGCTTTTTTTGTACTCGTTTGTTCTTGTCAAGTCTGCCTCTTTTACAATTTCCCTTTCCAAAAATGGCCTCTAATTTTGCTTTGCCCTAAGAACTTCTAAATAGAGGAATTCCCCTCTTTAAAAAAAAAAAAAAAAAAAAAGTTGTTAGAACTCCTGTATATAGAGAGATCTTAAAGTCCTATCATTTATTAGGCTTCTCTCTTTTCATCTTCTTAAGCACAAAGTGGCCCCCCAAAATGTGTGAGGCCTTTCTCGAGTTCCATATTACTTCTATTCAGTAGCCATGAAACTACTTTTGTGCTTGAGATGGGCTTTGACAGAGGGTCTAGGAGTAAGTATTCTATTTCAGGTTCTTCTGAGCATTAATGAGAATGAACTCAATGGTTCATTTAAATCACTGGAGGAAAAAAAGTGGATTTGCCCCTGGCTTTAGTACCCAGAAAATGAGCTCTGGGTTCACTAACTGATATAGTTTGGATATTTGTCCCCAACCAAATCTCTTGTCGAAAGGTAATCCTCAATGTTAAAGGTGGGCCTGGGGGGAGGTATTTGGAACATGGGAGCAGATCCCTCATGAAAGGCTTCGGCCATCCCCTTGGTGATGAGTGGCCTCTCTTGAGTTCACACGTGATCTGGTGGTTTAAAAGTGTGTGGCACCTCCCCACCCCTTGCTCCTGCTTTTGCCATGGGACGTACCTGCTCCCACTTTACCTTCTCTCTTGAGTAAAAGCTCCTTAGGGCATCCTGAGAAGCAGATGCCCCTACTCTTCCTGTACAGCCTGAGGAACTCTGAGTCAATTAAACCTCTTTTCTTATAAATTGCCCAGTCTCACGTATTTATAGCAATGCAAGAATGACCTAACACATTTTTATATCTAATCCACACCCTATCTGAGTAAAGTGGAGATCATAATGAAGTATTTTTGTTTTAAAAGTATAGGCCGGGCATGGTGGCTCACATCTGTAATCCCAGCACTTTGGGAGGCTGAGGCAGGTGGACCACTTTAGGTCAGGAGTTCAAAACCAGCCTGGCCAACTAAAAATATAAAAGTTAGACAGGCATGGTGGTTTGAGCCTGTAGTCCCAGCTACTTGGGAGGTTGAGGCAGGAGAATCGCCTGAACCCAGGAGGCAGAGGTTGCAGTGAGCCAAGATGGCACCACTGCCCTCCAGCTTGGGTGACAGCACAAGACTCCATTTCAAAAAAAAAAAAATACATATATAGTAGCTGGAGACTCTGAGGTACAACTGGCAGAAACTAACTAGAATAAATGAAAAGAGAATTTATTGGCTCACATAAAGGAAAGTCAGTTGCCTTCAGGCACAGCTTGATCTAGGAGCTCAAATGATGTTGTCAAATCACATTCCCTTTCTCTTAAGCAGGTTTTCTCTACTAGGGATTATAACCATTGCTAGCAGCCCAAACTTACTAGTTAAGCATCTTCAAGGGAAGGAGAATATCTTCCCAAATCCCCCTGGCAAGAAAATCTAAGGAAGATTTTAAATGGCCTTATTCAGGTCATGTGCCCCATCCTGAATCATTTATTATGTTCAAGGGCACGGGGTTCTTTGGTAGGGGCAGTCTGGGTCTATGGCAGGTTGGATATAATCAAACCCACTCAAACTACATGGGGTTATTTTTCCCATAGGAAAGAGTGCTGTTTCCAGAAAAGGGAAGGACTGTCAGGTAGACAAGCACAACAGATGTTCCCCATAAAAGGCCTTTCAAAGTAACTAGTCAATGGAAGAGAGAAGCAGAAGAAAATAAGAAGTTGGGGTAGGGTGGCATAGACTTCATTTTTTTTTTTCATTTTCAATTTCTTCTTTTCTTCCTTCATCTCTTCCAACAAGTCTCCTTGGTGCTGGAAACCATAGCAGCAGAGGCTGAGACTGCGGACTTATGGCATGAAGTGATGAGAGCTTTAATAGAGATACGAACAACCCAGGCTGGGCAGGCTTCCCTTCCTAAGAGCATAATTTCAAGTCAGGTCAGGTGGATGAGGAGGAGGAGAATTTCAAGGTGAAGGAGGGGAGGCAAAGCCAGGCCAGGAAAAAGGCATAGCTGGCACCAAATGCTGGCATTCTGGCTGTCAGACGCATTCACTCAATGCCAGAACGTTCTCTGTTGCTGGAACCCAGGCTGGGAGGAAGTGGGTTGGGTAATTAGAGAGGAGCTGGGAGAGGGACCTACACGCAGATTGTGAAATGCCTTGAACCTCACGCCAAAATGTTTGGACTTGATCTTATCTCTGGGTTTTGAGGAGCAGGGGAGTCTTTAAACTCTAGAGTCAATTTTTCAAATATCTTAACGATACTATCTCTGGCAGTTGAGGGGAACATGGGGTGGAATTGGGCAAGACTGCTGGCAAGCAGCCCAGTGAGGAGGTCAGGGTGGGAATTTTGGCAAGAAACTTCGAAGGCCACCAGGGCAGTGACAGGAGGGTGGGATTCTGGAGGCAAAACCCAGGGAGAATCCATGGGGTTTGGCTGCTGCCAACAGATCAGGGCAGAACTGATCAAAAGAAGCAGCACAGGGAGGCAGGAGCTTGAAACAAGGAGCTACTGCCCTCCGCTGGCCAATTGGCCACAGAATGAATCATCTATTAAGAGACAGGAAAGTTCACCACATTCTCAGAAGAGATGCTGGCTGCTGGAAAACAACGTCAGGAGGTCCTTGTTGCGTAAGTGTAGCTTTTATTTCATTCACTTTTCAACAGATATTTATTAGGTTCCTGTGATGTGCCAAGTCCTGAGTTAGATGCTGGGTATAAACTGTGGGGTGGAACAGACACCAGTCCTTTCACCATGCAGCTTTCTATATGCTGTATAGGAGACAGACGAACAAATGTATATCTAAGTAAAGTGAACGAACTATATTCAGTGTATGAAGGCAATTGATTCTGGGTGCAATGAAAAGAAATGATGGGGCCGGGCGCGGTGGCTCAAGCCTGTAATCCCAGCACTTTGGGAGGCCAAGGCGGGCAGATCACGAGGTCAGGAGATCGAGACCATCCTGGCTA